>NC_088295.1:302500-468559 GCF_032854445.1 Liolophura sinensis
AGTTTCTACCTCCTATTTCACACTTGGTTGTCCAAAGCATAACAGATTGTAACCATACATAGTTTAATATAAAATTTATGTACTCTTTTTAGTGATTCGCACTCAGTGTCAGTCATTGGTGGGAAATGTGTGATATATTTGGTGCCCCCACCAAAACAGTCAATTTCTGGGGTCCAATAGTAATACATTATTTCCAGTGATATAATGGCAATTAAAGCTATTAAAAGGTCTTGTTTTTCAATGATACAGTGGCGATAAAATGTCTCCGGCGGCAGACCCCCTGCTTATTTACGGCGGCCCCCAAACCCCCTGGACGCCCTATTGTCAGATCCTGGCTAATGCCCTGCCCCCGGGGCTCTCGAGACATAGCATGGGGTTGCCCTGGTTCCAAACAAGTTCCCCCTGGGCACCTCCCCAGAACATCATTCGGAAAGAGCATTTTTCAGCTCTTGCCGAGATAGTTTTCAGCCGCGATCTATAAGCAGTTTTTTCGTGCTTTCATCGATCTCTACGGCGTTGAATGCCTTACCAGACTTAGCGTGTATCTCCTGCTTCAGATCAGAGTAGTTCTTGAGCTCCTGAACGACTTGCCTGTACTCTACGTCCGAAATAACACCATCAGATAATGCCGTAATTACCTGCGCAAGGATGCTGTTAAGTTTAGCCTCAGCCAACAGCCGTATATCGTTATGTTTCTTGGCCTTTGCGTGAAGTCGGCGGCTAACAAATTTTCCGGAGACATTTAAGACACCGCAAGCTAGGGCCACAGATTCCATGGCCAAGACAGAAGGGGCTGGAATTATTGTTGTGAGTAGTCCCAGACCTGCAACCCCTAGTCCCAAACCGGCCGTGAACATGGCCGAATCAAGGGCCTCGGCGGCTAAGACACAGCGCCGGACCTTTTTGTACAAGGCCCGGCAGAGATCTCGCTCAGATTCAAGCTGCCTCTGTAATTCGCTGATATACTGCAGGCGATGGGCGTGCGCCACACCCTCCGGGGGGTTTTCAACCATAATCGTCGGCGCGGTCGGGGCCAAGGGGTGGTCATCCGTAATCGTCGGCAAGGAGTCTTCATCCGTGATTGTCGGGTACAGTCACCCCATATTGTCTATCCTACGAATCAATAACGTCGGTTAGCTCTAAATTGTCATCGGGGCTACTAACAACGAAGTGGCGAAGGCCTATACCGCACTCTAAATGGATTGCATCGAGATTTAAAACGCCCCCTATGACGACTCGTATATCCTCGAGAGAGTTCCGGATGATTGGGTCGCCCTGGGCCTGTAATTTGATCATCAGTCTGAGATCCTTTGTATCGTGCTCCGCAGGCCACCTTATTTTCACCCCGGTAATCAAAGTGCAACGGCGTTGTTCGGCCGCGCCAAGTATGAGGTCGAAGATAAGTATAGATCCAGGGTTTAGTAGTAGTGCGGCCTTAAAATCGGTTTGCGCGGTAAGACGCACGGGCCCTTCCAGCCCCGGCATTAGTGCGAAGCGGCCTCTTCTGTTCCGATCTATAGAACAGCTGGCGTCTGGTACGTACGACACGCAATAGTTTCCGGAGTTGAAAACTTTTTTCACATCGGCCCTAGTGGCCTGGACCGTCATCGGGGTCACCTTCACATCTATCAGCCAATCGGGGTCGCGAGCTCTGGCAAGAACAAAGCGGTCTTCAAAGCGAATTAATGAGAGTTTTTGTTCTTCAATCACCTCAGAAGGCGACCTGCGCTCTTGCTCTACAGAGGATGAGACATCTTCAAGGGAAGCAAACGTGGCAGGGTCTGCTTTGCACCCCCCCCCACCCCCACCCCCCCCCTCCGTAATCTTTTTGAGGCTGTACTTGCCACTTTGAAACTGGAAGGCGTAGATTTTACCTTCCTGGCCTTGAAGTTCGAACTCCGACACATCTGCCAAGTCACTTAAAGACAGGCATGCAGACCTGGGACCGGCTGCATCCACCATACTCATTCTATTTCTAGGGTAGCACTGAGGTACTCTACATTAATATACTTGCCGTTTTTGTCTAAAAGTGCCACGGTCAAGTGCGTTATATAGTCGGTGCGCAAGGCTTTGTACGGTGGGTTGGGAAATGAAACCGTCTTCCCGCAGTTTATCCCTTCACCAGTCACGGCGATGGCCTGAAGTAGTGTTGAACCGCCACCGAAATCTGAGGTTATTCTCACGCTTTCTGAGGTGCTCAGTTCATCCAAATGCATGAAGACTTCTTTGTGTGTGACCAAGTTAGGTAGATTTTCACCCTCCACAGTCCCCCCTATGGGCGCAATCCCGTCGGAGAACCCTAAGATGGGGGCAAGCTCTAAGAGCGTTATGATGGCATTTCTAGGGAGGGTAAGGACTAGGCGGCCCGTAGCTTCATTCATTTCCAGAGAAACCCCATGCGGCCGGAATATACCCTTGTCCAGCATACAGACATTGTAGTAGCCCGTCGCCAGTTCAACATGTTTGCCATCAAGCAAGAAGCCCACTCCGGTGGGGATATTCACCCAGTTCGGGTAGAATGTTATCTCGTGAAGGGCGGTTTTAAGGCGGCCGTCGAGGTTGTTAAGGGCATGAGGCAGGGTGTGCTGTGCCCCATTTAGAATGTCAGTCAATGTGATGAACATTTTAGCCACGATGAACAGCGAGGCTTACAGGTTCAATAGAGAGGCCACTTACAAGGCCGGGGCATTTCATAGTATCCAAACCCACGCAGAGCAGCTCACGCGATTTGACATCTACATCGATGAAAAGAAGGCCTTTCCAGTCCAGTTCACAGATGTGTTGGCCAAGTACCGGCTGCCACAGATAACCAGCAATGACATTGTTCAGGCCTGGAACACCAATCCTATGCAATTCTGGCAGAACCAAGTGAACTTCGCGGTCTGGTGCGCAACCACGGGCTGCGGCGTCTCTGTAAAAGACCATCTTCTCGCCCCCGACAAACAAATAAGGGCCCTGTACACGTTCCATGTGTATTACCAAGTTAGGCGGATCTTGGAAGAGATCCAGGCCCCCCTGCCGCAAGACAGAGCGTGGGCGGCATTCAAAACCCCCCACGACGAGTGGGCTTATGAGAGGATTTGTAGGGAGTTCCGCGTAGATGCGCACACAGACTGGAGGCGTAGGGGGTGAATCACGGCCTCGGAGTGGCATACTACTATATCACGAGAACGGGTTACAGCCCCACTGGCGATGGGACCTTCGATCCGAGCAGGATGTCGTTCTCTAGAAAGCTACAGCGCTCCACGTCGACTACATCGAGCAGGACACTGAGGAGGCTTGGGCGTCGTTCATTGTCGACACATCCCAAGGATTCACGCAGCCGGGCGTAGAGCGCCTAAACGATTTCATCTGGACATACGTGTGGGCTATTCTAGGTGCCCAAGCGCAACCAAGGGCGCGTGCTCTAGGCACGGGCACAGCCTTCGAAGCGCAAAAACAGTTTGCCGCGAACGTTGAAGACCCTATTTCCTCTCCGATCGACCATCCGTCTGCTATCAAACGCTACCAGGACGTGCTACAGTATGCCGGGAGCGCTGTAGACTTTGTGTATGGCATAGGCCTATATATGGCCCCCAGCGACATGCTTCTGCAGATCGTCCATGTGGCGAACCACCTGTTTGAGTACTGCTCACGGTAGGTGCGAAGTAGTCTTCTCGCATGATAATCCCTCCCCCATTGTTTTAATCTGTGATCCAGATCATGAGGATTAGCAACACCGCAGAAAACAAAGGAGGATTAAAGCCACCCATGATGATACCTGTTTTATATGCTCAAATAATTTTGGCCGTATTATATCTTGGAAAATTTTAAGATTTGTTTATCAGTATTCCCTTAAACACGCGAGAATTAATTCCCGCAAACATATTTTTTTGAGAAAATCTGTGAAAATAAATTCCTGCGAGTAGTAAGTATTTACGGCACCTTTCCGTTTGACTTCAGCTTACGACAATCAGCCACATTACTCGAGCTGAGATCCAAATGGCAATGAATTGCTAGCCATGTATGTAAAGCCAGGGTATGATACTGCTGTTTAATGTTTGCTATTTCTAGGAGAATATCACAGCATTTAATCTTATCTATCCATATTCCTTCAATCTCTGTTACACTTTCTGCTTTTATATCGGTTCTGTGTAGGTATCTTGCACATAACAAATGATGTGATTGGCTCTCATAAGCATACTGACCATCGGCTTCATCGTGACAAGCTATAAATGAAAGGAATCAGCTCACGGACTGGGCTGTCATTTCTTCTGTACTGATTGAGTGAGTGCTTGGGGTTTAACGTCGTACTCTTCTGTACTGACGTGTAAACAAAGTGAGCATTTGTCAGCCTCTGCAACTTACTTGTTCGGTAGTTCATGTTGTTTAGGACATCACTATTAGTACAGCTGTTAGCAAGGGTGTCGTGAAGCGGGATGGTCTGGACTGTACATGTATTTATTTATTAATTTGGGCCAGTTGAAAGTTGACATTGTTTTTCTGCAAAATCTTTATGTCGAAATAATGATTGATTTCCAGGTGTACAAATATTCATGTAGTCAGCTCTTAATTACTTACTGGTCACAACACTGACATCAGTGGTATAAGTAAATACTCAGTCAGCCGAGAGAAATCCACCACCCCCCCCCCACCCCACCACCACCAACCTTGACAAGAAGCACCACAACACACTAGTACATTCAAAGAAGCTGGCCTAGAGATTGTAAAAAACTTATACTTTTTCGTTTTATATTGACTGTGGATCTGTTTTATGATTATTCTTTACTCATAATAATGTATGTGATGAATTCTGAGATATGGAATAAAACAGTAAAATACTGATCACAGGCATTCTTTGGTTCAATTAATTTACTATACCACCAAATAATCTCAAATCAGGTTCGGCACAGTGGAGGAAGGGGTGCAAAAATTTACCATTTGTTGTGAGGGTGCCATATTTGAAGGTAAAGATGGTGTTTCAAACGTTGTCAACAGCCACACAATGAGTCAGTTTATCGTTGTGGTGAATTTGCTGGTAAAAAAAAGTATGTTGACGGCATGAAGCAATGATTTTATCTGCTCACTGTTGAGCAGAAACAACTGTAAGTACCCTGACGCGTGAAGGCCCAAAGACTACACTGTCCTGCAACGACTCAACACCAACTCAAAATTACGTTAATTTAACCAATATTGCAAAGGAAGCTAAACCTGAAATAAAGCATTTGGAGATGACTGGATGTCTTTCTTATAATGAGGATTTCCGCCTGGTCACCGTGGAAGCTTGCATTGTTGATTTCCATGGTGTATTATTAACAATGGTTTACTGTTTAGGACTTACGATAAATAAAAGACCAACACCTCCAGTTAAGAGGAAAATATCTCTTTTACATTGTTTCAGCACACAAACGATCAACTTTATATTATTTCTTGAACATCTGTCAAACAAGAAAAAAAAACAACCCCTAGGCTCGGATGTGAGTTGGTTGTGAGAATTCCGTGCACAAAAACACTAAAAAATATACATAGCAGTTGTATAGGCTACTGAATTGTTATTTGGGTATATGTGTGTTGTGTCTATGCTGATCTACCTCAACATCTAACCCATCGTATAACAGTGTTTAACTAGTTTGAGATTTATTAATGAAAAATCATTAAGCCGATGAATAGGCAATTCTAACTTCTTTATCTTGCATCTTATTCTATTTCGGCTATTTTTTTTATAAGTGAACGTCAATGTGTCAGTCAGAACCGATCTGCACAAATATGCCTTTGAGTTGGTCTTTGTAATATGCTTAACAATTCAAGTTCTTTAGCGATTGTTAGGTAGGGTAGAAGCCTGGGATGAAACTGCTGTTTTGTCCTGTTTTCTCTCACAATTCATGATCCGGGAAACTGTTGTATATACTAGTTATGTTCCTAATATTGTTTGCTCTGCTTCCACCTTAAAACTTCACTGATGTAGTTAATTTTCTATATAAATCAGCTCAATCCATGCATTTATCTGGCTAATCTATATCTTTAAAAATCAGAGTTTCCATATAGTACAACATTTCTTTTTGCATTTACTGAAACATTAGGGTAACAATAGAGTAGAAATGTTCACAAAAATAATGTTGAGAATGGCGCTTTTTTATATTAATACAGAAATAATACACAAAGTCATATTTTGTGTTAGTATATACAGTTTAATAGTCTATATTTTCTGTATAACCATAAAGTCTTTCGTGTCACAGACAAAACAGTAGGCCCTATCTGAGCAGTATTTACCTGAATATGCACAGCCTATTGTTTTCTAAATACACACACCACGTATCTGGTGGACTTCAACATAAATCCTGTACTTGAAATCAACCCAGTCAGAAATCCAGGCAATCCCGGTTTACTCCCGCATAATCCTATGTGTGAATGAATGTCTAATTTAGACCTCAAATTTCCCGAACACCAATGCTAACCTAAAAGTTGGCAAGTCTGGTAATAATACTGGCTCTTCATAATTTGACAAGTACATGTACGCACGTAAGTATTGCAATTCATTTTTACTCGATAACCTTGTTCCTAAATTACAGTGCACTTTTTTCAGTTTTCTTATCTTCTTGGTACGTAATTCTCTCAATTATACAGTCGGGTCAAACATACACGCCTGTCCACTCAAATTCAGATCTGACCACCAATGTGTATAACATTCTACCTACCTACCTTGGCCACACCCGACCCTTTTTTTGGTTTTCGGTAGATTGCTCCATATTTTTTTTTCCTACACCCCGAGCCAAAAGTTGTTGGAGTCATCCATTTACACTCAGGCCTGTACATTCCCCAGTTAAGGACAGGCCTGAAGGTAGAGTTGTCTGTGCATGTACATGTGGGTAGAGTTCTCCAGTTATCAGCAGACATGTAGGTAGAGTTGCACATTTATGGGGAATCATGTATTTAGAGTTGTCCACTTATGCATAGGCATGTAGGTAGAATTGCACAGTTATGTGGAGGTATGCAGATAGAGTCGCACAGTTATAGGCTGACATGTAGTTAGAGTTGCACAGTTACAAGGATGTACGCAGGTAGAGTCGCACAGTTATGGGCTGACATGTAGTTAGAGTGTGCACAGTAATGGACATGCATGTAGGTAGAGTTGTACAGTTATGGGCAGACAATAGGTAGAGTTGCACAGTTATGGGCAGATATGTAGGCAGAAATAAAGTCATGGGCAGACATGTAGGTAAAATTGCACAGTTATGGGAGACATGTAGGTAGAGTTCCCCAGTTACTGGCAGACATGTAGGCAGAGTTGCACAGTTATGGGCAGACATGTAGGCAGAGTTGCACAGTTATGGGCAGACATGTAGTTAGAGTTGCACAGTTATGAGGAGGTATGCAGGTAGAGTCACGTAGTTATGGGCAGACATGTAGGTAGAGTTGCTCAGTTATGGACTGGCGTGTAAGTAGAGTTGCACAGTTATGGGTACACATGTAAGTAGAGTTCCACTGCTAAAGGCACACATTTAGGCATTTGCGCAGTTATGGGCAGGCATGTAAGTAGAGTTTCCCAGTTATGCGCAGACCTGTAAGTAAAGTTGCACAGTTATGGGTAGGCATGTAAAAAGAGTTGCACAGTTATGGGCAAACATGGAAGTAGGGTTGCGCAGTTATCAGCAGTCATGTAGACCTAAAAGGTGATGGGCAGACATGTAATAAGTAAAGTTGCACAGTTATGGGCAGACATGTAAATAGAAATGCACAGTCATGAGGATATATTTAAACGAGTTGTACAATTATGGGCAGACATGCGTGTAGAGTTGCACAGTTGTGGGCAGGCATGTGGTAGAGTTGCGCAGTCATGGGCAGACATGTAGGTAGAGTTGCATGGTTATGGACAGGCACGTAGGTAGAGTTGCATAGTTGTGGGCAGACATGTAGGTAGAGATGCACAGTTATGGGCTGACATGTAGGTAGAGTTGCATGGTTATGTTCAGACACCTATACAGAGTTGCAGTTATGGGCAGACATGTAGGTAGAGTTGCACAGTTATAGGAAGTGTGTAGGCAGAGAGTGCGCAGTTATGGGCAGACATGTAGGTAGAGTTGTGCAGTTATGGGAAGTGTGTAGGTAGAGTTGCGCAGTTATGGGCAGATATGTAGATAAAGTTGCACAGTTATGGGCAGTTTTACAGGTAGAACTGTGCAGTGATAGACATATCTAAAGACAGAGTTAGCCATTTTATTACTGACCTTTCCTGAAGAATACTGGAATGTGGTCAGCTGTAAATTTGGTAGAAGTTTTAACACCGACTAACATAGGACTGCCACGTCTGCAATACAAAAATACAACTCATAACACAGGGCTGTTGAGTCTGCACGACAAAAATACAACTCATAACACAGGGCTGTTGAGTCTGCACGACAGAAATACAACTCATAACACAGGGCTGTTGAGTCTGCATGACAGAAATACAACTCATAACACACGGTTGTTGTGTCTACAAGACAGAATACAACTCGTAACACTTGGCTATCATGTCTGCAAGACAAAATACAACTTGTAAGAATGGGCTGTTATGTCTGCAAGACAGAAATACAACTCATAACACACGGTTGTCGTGTCTGCAAGACAGAATACAACTCATAACACTTGGTTGCCACGTCCGCATTACAGAAATACAACTCATAAGACTGGGCTGTCATGACTGCAAGGCAGAAATACAACTCATAAGACTGGGCTGACACGTTTGCAAGACAGAATACAACCCATAAGACTGTCAGATCTGTAAGAAATACATACATTTTCCTTCCTCTACCTACAATGACAATATGAAGGACACAAAGACAATCTCCCATTGCCCTTCCTCTACCTACAACCGGCCCCGCTAGCCACAGCTGTTAGAGTGTTACACCCAAGACTTTAAAAGAGGACGTTGCAGCTTCCTCACTTGGACTTCAGCATGAAGGGGAAAATGCAACAACTAGTTGACCCGTATCAGTATATGGCTCACGTGGGGCGTCTTACTTGCCTTCAGTAAGGCGCATCAGTGAAGCCTTCCCTCTGCCAACACTGACAACATGAAGGGCATGAAGGCAACCTCCCATTGTCTTCCCTCTGCCTACACTGACAACACGAACGGCATGAAGGCAACCTCCCAATGTCTTCTCTCTGCCAACACTGACAACATGAACGGCATGAAGGCAACCTCCCAATGTCTTCCCTCTGCCAACACTGACAACATGAACAGCATGAAGGCAACCTCCCAATGTCTTCCCTCTGCCAACACTGACAACATGAAGGGCATGAAGGCAACCTCCCATTGTCTTTCCTCTACTTACACAAACAACATGAAGGCAACCTTCCAATGTCTTCCCTCTGCCAACACTGACAACATGAAGGGCATGAAGGCAACCTCTCGCTGTCCTCCCTCTACCTGCCCTTCATATTGTGAATCCACCTTTATCCTTCCTCTAGATGTACCTGCTCTGTCTAAATGTTTACTCACCTTGTGGCCACACATTCACCGGGAAAATGCCGACTTTTGAACACCAAAGCAAAGGCCCCTTCCTACAAATAGGTAAAATAGTATCTGTATAAACGGAATGTACTGAAACACAGTGAGTGTGAAATGTTCAGTAAATATGTCAATATCTGTACATCTGTGACATCTGCACGTCTCAATTACTGTACATCTGTAAGATCAACTGTCTGACATTACTGTACATCTGTGACATCTGCAAATGTCCAACATTACTTTACATCTGTGACATCTACAAATGTCTAGCATACCTATACATCTGTGACATCTACAGATGTCTAGCATAACTGCACATCTGTGACATCTACAAATGTCTAGCATAACTGTACATCTGTGACATCTGCAAATGTTTGACATTAATATACATCTGTGACATCTGCAAATGTCTGACATTACTGTACATCTGTGACATCTACACGTCTAGCATAACTGTACATCTGTTACATCTGCAAATGTCAGATATTACTCTACAGCTGTGACACATTAAATGAGAAGATTTAATTACCACACATCTGTGACATCTCCAAATGTGTGACACTACCAAACATCTGTCACATACACAATGTGTGCCATTACCCTACATCTGTGACCCATTAAATGAGAAAAAAAAACATAATGAAATCTTCTGATGAAAAGGTGTTAAGAACATATCATAGACCTGATCTTTGATGTATGTAGAGATAATTAACATTGGAATACAGGCAACATAACAAGAAGGCAATCACCAAATAAAGAATTCTTGTTTAAATGTTTTGCTCTGAATGGATCAATGTGAATTTACTTACAGACCAGTAAATCAATAAAATCATACACTACAAAATTAAGCAGATTTGAAATTATTTTAAATTAACATAGACTTACATTTATTGTCAGAATGTGTCTCAGTATAAGAAAACATATTTTAAATTAAAGTTTAATGCCAAGCAGTCTGCATCAGCATCATTATGAACATGATGATATGTCTTGAAGTCTTATGAGTATTAATGAATTTTCAGTATGAAGTAACATTACCAGGAAAAAAACAATCAATTATTCCATGTTTCTCTTCAAAAAGATTAAATGGTCAACATGCACACTCTTCAGCTGTGCTCTCTGAGCACTAACCACATCACCCGCCATAGAAAACACACGCTCGCTGGGCACAGAGGTGCCTGGGACCCCCAGGTAGATTTTGGTGAGAGCAGCAAGCAGCAGATAACTCTGCTCATCGAATTTCCATCAAAGCAGCACGTCATCATCTGTGGAGATCTCTGACTCGGATTTGTACCTTGCCACTTCATCCCCCCTAGTATGTGCAAAGCATCGAATAGAAAGACTTCTCTGTCACGACTTTAGTTACAAAAATGTCTCCAAAAAACATTTCCCATAGCAGTTTTTTTTTTTTTTGCAGAGGGTTCGTACTTTTCTTCATCCTGGCATTCAAGGGACTTGTATTGTGGGCTCTCACAGAGTGAATATGGAACCTCACATGACTAGTCTAAATCAAATGGTAAATGTGGAATCTAACATGGTAAGTCGGACAGAGGGGGATTTTCCCACAGTCTGCAGAGTGGAGGTTTCAGGTTCTGTTTTAATAACAAAGCATTATGAAGTGCTGCAGCTTTTGTCCCTATACTGTTGTACACATGGACACATCTAACATCAGCTTCCCGAGTCAACGAAAGAAACATCGGATCTAAAGCTGAGCACAGCAGGAGGAAGTCTCGGACTGCATCACCTGTGTAGCATTTTTGAATATCCCTCCTGACGGCAATTTTGATACTCTGTACAAAAGTAGAGTATGTTTCTTCATCCACTGTCATGGCTCTTGGTATGACCTGTTTTAATGGATGGATGAGTGATGCTGTAGGATGTCACTGGCTGCACAGAAGTGTTGTGACTGCATTCAGGGGCTTTAGAACTCCCACGGCTTCCTCTGCCTTGGTGACATCTGATTCTGAAAGTGTCTTCACACCAGATTAATTTTCCTGATTTCTCTACTCAGTAAGACTGAGGTAACAGGAGGCTGTTGTTCTAAATATCAACTTAACATTTGATATGCACTGTTCCATCTGGTTGGGACATCTTGAACCAGTTTGTGTTCTGGGAGTTTAAGAAGAGCCTGCTTAGACTTGAGCAGCATTGCTGCCGTTGAGCTTCGGTGAAAAAAGTAAAACAATTCTTCGGACTCTTCCCAAGTCTTGAAACCTTGTTAACCTGTAGTGCCCTCTGAGATGCTAGATTCGTAGTATGTGCAAAGCATCGAATATGTGGAGCCAGGCTTGCTTCCTCTACTGCCACCACCATGTTGCTTGTCCGTTACACAAGGTGTAGACACCCCCACTATCTGGAGTTTAAATTAATCCATGGCTGATGTCCGAACATGTGTAATATTTATCACTGTGTGTGATTCAAGGAGAGGTCGGGTCTGAAGAACATAGTTCCCTATCATCCAATCACTTTTAATGAAGTGGGCTGTTGTTGTGATGAAGCTTTCTGTGCCTCTTGACGTCCATCCATCAGTGGTGATTGCTATGGCTGTGACTTTGTCTAATTCAGAAGTAACTCTGTCTCTCACCTCTGACTGCCGACTAGGGATCACCTTTTCGCAGGAGTGAGGGCGGGACGGCATGTCATACTTTGGCTCTAGTGTCTCTACAAGTCGCCTGAATCCAGTGTTTTCGACCACAAAATATGGGCGCAAGTCAAGAGCAATAAACACCCCAATCTCTTTGGTGATTAATTTTGCCCTTGGTGAGATTGGTCCTAGCTTTGAATGCAGCGTCTGTGATAAACAAAGTTGACATTTTGGTTTGACTTGGCGCATTGTCCTCTGTTACATCAGGGTGGTGCCTCGTAGACATATTTGTGGTACTTCCTGTATATCTGATTGCGATTTTGCAAGTCTGACAAACAGTTACCAAGCGGTTACCTGCCAGAAAAGCAAAATGCTTCCACACAGCAAATTTGTACTTCTCTCCGCTCACATGGCTAGGGGTATTAAGTTCTTGACGCGACACCATTTTGGTTGTTGGTTTTTCAAGAAGACATAGTACAGGTCATTTGATTAGCTGTACTGCTGACCCAGAGCCAATCAGAGCAAGGCTTCTGGAAACGGGTTGACTTCCGCTGTAAGCCGGGAGCCGAAACACAGATTTAAACCCAGCAAACTAAAGGTTTGTGAGTTCATTCACACCTTCACACACTATGTTATATATAGATGTTGCACTACTTATTGAGAATAAACCAACCATTATGAACTCTGTCTCGTAATTAAGAAATAATTTTCGTGTCAGGGTAGTCTAACAGTAGTTTTAAACATTTTTTATATTTTAATATATATTAAAATTTGTAAACTCTTCCACATCGATTTGATGTCAAACTACCGTTAGACTACCCTGACGCGAACATTATTTGTATTCTATTACCTTGGTAGCAGCAAAATGTTTCATAATTATAACAAAAATGCCATTGCAGCAAAAAACGCCCGCACTTTCCCGGACATGTTTTCGTTCAACCGAACGTTCTAAAGGGGCGTGACCTACTTCTGGACGAAACCATGATGACGCTAAATATTACAGACGTGCTTTACGACAAGGATAGAACAAAAAAAAAGAATATGTTTGTTTCTCGAAATCAAGTCCAACTATAAAATATCTGCTTTCATATTGTCCTGCTTTCAGCTGCTGTGATCGGAGTAGGCCTCGGTGAGACAGGCACGGTGTCAAACAGCGACCATACTGACAGTGAGCCAGGGACGTCGTTCGTTGCTGGCAGTTTGGGCAGGTCAGAAGATTTCCTAAGCTCAGTTTGACAGAGCTAAAGGAGCTGGAAACCTCTGGCATCAGCACAATGACAAAAAAGCAGGGAGTTCAACTGTTTAAACGTAATTAAAGTTTGACTTATGTACGAAAAAAAAATAATTGAAACATACACAAAATTAGGTGAACACTAGTTTGATACTGAATTTTATTTGGTTTACTTGTGTAAATGCTTTGCGGTCATGTTGTATTCTGTATCAAATTCATAAACACTGGGTAACGAATGCTAAAAAAATGGAACACTTCAGTTCACATTTTCAATTCAATGTTAATTTCCCAACATATGTTGATAAATAACAAAACAATAACAGCATCATAGATATGCCTTCATGCTTATTATAAGTAAGCAAATAAATATATTATAATTTATATGTTCAAGGTATCATGAGGATAAATATGATTTGTGTTTATGGGATTGTGAAATACAATTTGTAATAACGCAATCCGTACAAAGTTATATATACATTAAACCAGCGACGTGCACATGTTTCACTCAGTACGCCGTACCAGAATCGCTACGTAAAATATAGGCGTCACTTCGTACATAAGGGTCACATGATGTACCGATTTTGAAGATCTGGGTCAACCGCAATACATTTGCGGCAGTCTGACAACAGCATTTGCAGAGAGAAAAGATAAGCAAATGGACTGAACATTGTGAAAAAAAACAACAGTTCAACATGGATAAAACATCAAACAAGGATTGGGAGTTAAAAAGGACAATCTGCAGCCAGTCCACTATCCTGAGGATGTGAAGTTGACTGTGCTGTTATTTACTGTTGCATTGTTGAAAACCCTCCAAATCTTCGAGGCATGACTGAAAACTGGGATTTTGCCATTTGGATGGTATTGCTACTGTTATGTGTAACATTATAGTCGACAGCGTTGGGCACTTGCACTGGGAGTGGCGTGACCGACATGTAAGTATTCTCAACGGCATTTTCACTTCCAGCATTTTCTGATAACACACTTGAAGCATGCAGGATATTGCTGATTTCACAGCATTTTGAAACAAACGGTTTGGTGACATAACTCCATACACTGGATTCATTGCGGTGGCCTGTCACAGACATAACGACCACCACAAAAACCCCGGCATCAGCAAGACTACTGTACATATGTGGCACTGCTGTACATGTGTGATACTGCTGTACATGAGTGATAATGCTGTACATGTGTGACATGATAATGATCTAAAGCATCACTGACCAGTTGCATGGCAGTCATCTCCACCCACTGTCTGAAGTGACCCTGCTGGTCATGTGTGACACTACTGTACATGTGTGGCACTCCTGTACTGTACATGTGTGGCACTGATGTACATGTGAGACACTGCTGTACATGTGTGGCACTGCTGTACGTGTGTGGCACTACTGTACATGTGTGGCACTGCTGAACATGTGTGACACTGATGTACATGTGATACACTGCTGTACATGTGAGACACTGATGTACATGTGTGATGCTGCGGTACATGAATTTATTTATTTATTTATTTGATTGGTGTTTCACGCCGTACTCAAGAATATTTCACTTAAATGACAACGGCAGCCAGCATTATGGTGGGAGAAAACTGGGCAGAGCCCGGAGGAAACCACGACCATCCGCAGGTTGCTGGCACATCTTCCGAAGTACGGCCGGAGAGGAAGCCAGCATGAGCTGGACTTGAACTCACAGCGACCGCATTGGTGAGAGACTCCTGGGTCATTATGCTGAGCAAGCACGCTAACCGACTGAGCCACGGAGGCCCCCTGCTGTACATGAATGATAATGATGTACATGTGTGACACTGCTGTACATGTGTGGCACTGCTGTACATGTGTGACACTGATGTACATGTGTGGTACTGCTGTACATGAATGATAATGATATACATGTGTGACACTGCTGTACATGAATGATAATGATGTACATGTGTGACACTGATGTACATGTGTGGTACTACTGTACATGTGTGACACTGATGTACATGTGTGGTACTGCTGTACATGTGTGGCACTGATGTACATGTGTGGCACTACTGTTCATGTGTGGCACTGCTGTACATGTGTAACACTGATGTACATGTGTGGTATTGCTGTACATGTGTGACACTGCTGTACATGTGTGGTACTGCTGTACATGTGTGACACTGATGTACATGTGTGGCACTGCTGTACATGTGTGGAACTGCTGTACATGTGTGACACTGCTGTACATGTGTGACACTGCTGTACGTGTGGCACTGCTGTACATGTGTGGCACTGCTGTACATGTATGACACTGCTGTACATGTGTGACACTGCTGTACATGTGTGACACTGCTGTACATGTGTGGCACTCCTGTACATGTGTGGTACTGCTGTACATGTGTGACACTGCTGTACATGTGTGACACTGTTGTACATGTGTGACACTGATGTACATGTGGGATACTGCTGTACATGTGTGACACTGATGTACATGTGGGATACTGCTGTACATGTGTGATAATGCTGTACATGTGTGGTGCTGCTGTACATGTGTGACACTGATGTACATGTGTGACACTGCTGTACATGTGTGACACTGCTGTACATGTGTGACACTGCTGTACATGTTTGACACTGATGTACATGTGGGATACTGCTGTACATGTGTGATAATGCTGTACATGTGTGAGATGATAATGATGTAAAGCATCACTGACCAGTTGCATGACGGTCATCTCCACCAACTCTCTAAAGTTCTTGTCTTTGTTGTTGTCATACAGGTGCTTGATGAGCTTTGGGATGACCTCTGTGTCGGTTTCAGACTCAAACACAAAGTCTCTCGCTTCCTGTCACAATAAAAGAAAACAAAGCTTAAACTTTCTCATTCACTGGTATGTTTTGCTGTAGGTTAATAGTTAATAGTACTATCCCATGGCATAACCAAACAAGACTGACCAAAAATAGCCTGATGACATTGGCATAACTAAACAAGACAGACCAAAACTAGCCTGATGACACTGGCATAACCAAACAAGACTGACCAAAAATAGCCTGATGACACTGGCATAACTAAACAAGACTGACCAAAAATAGCCTGATGACATTGGCATAACCAAACAAGACTGACCAAAAATAGTCTGATGACATTTGCATAACCAAACAAGACTGACCAAAAATAGCCTGATGACATTGGCATAACTAAACAAGACTGACTAAAAATAGCCTGATGACATTGGCATAACTAAACAAGACTGACCAAAAATAGCCTGATGACATTGGCATAACTAAACAAGACAGACCAAAAATAGCATGATGACATTGGCATAACGAAATAAGACTGACCAAAAATAGTCTGATGACATTGGCATAACCAAACAAGACTGACCAAAAATAGCCTGATGACATTGGCATAACCAAACAAGACTGACCAAAAATAGCCTGATGACATTGGCATAACCAAACAAGACTGACCAGAAATAGTCTGATGACATTGGCGTAACCAAACAAGACTGACCAAAAATAGCCTGATGACATTGGCATAACCAAACAAGACTGACCAAAAGTAGTCTGATGACATTGGCATAACTAAACAAGACTGACCAAAAATAGCCTGATGACATTGGCATAACTAACAAGACTGACCAAAAATAGCCTGATGACATTGGCATAACTAAACAAGACTGACCAAAAATAGTCTTATGACATTGGCATAACTAAACAAGACTGACCAAAAATAGCCTGATGACATTGGCATAACTAAACAAGACTGACCAAAAATAGTCTTATGACATTGGCGTAACCAAACAAGACTGACCAAAAATAGTCTGATGACATTGGCATAACCAAACAAGACTGACCAAAAATAGTCTGATGACATTGGCATAACCAAACAAGACTGACCAAAAATAGTCTGATGACATTGGCATAACCAAACAAGACTGACCAAAAATAGTCTTATGACATTGGCATAACTAAACAAGACTGACCAAAAATAGCCTGATGACATTGGCGTAACCAAACAAGACTGACCAAAAATAGTCTGATGACATTGGCGTAACCAAACAAGACTGACCAAAAATAGTCTGATGACATTGGCATAACTAAACAAGACTGACCAAAAATAGCCTGATGACATTGGCATAACCAAACAAGACTGACCAGAAATAGTCTGATGACATTGGCATAACCAACAAGACTGACCAAAAATAGTCTTATGAATGGCATAACTAAAAAAGACTCACCAAGAACAGCTTAATGACTTTGAAGTTGGTGATGATTCCATTGTGTACGACAATAAACTCTGAGAAATAAGAAAACGCATGAAGACAATCATACTGAAATGCACAATATAAATACAGAGACACATATCCCAAATAACCTCTTCAGCCTTTCAGTGGTTGGCCATGATATGGCTGAGATATTGCTGATGTGGCGTTAAGCCATAATCATTCATTCATTCATTCTTTCAGTGGCTGTTAAAACCTGCTATGATATAACAGTAAATTATAACCTCAGCATATTTCAGAGTTACATATACCTGTAGATACAGAATACAGTCGGAAAAAAGCCCATCAAGCGGATATATTATGGCAAACACTAGCCCTTCACCAAGGTAAGCAAATCTTGTATCCGCAGAAACAGTAGCTTTCACTAATCGCACCCACTTTAATGACAATGAAAACATTCACAATACTGGTACTGGTACTGTCCATGAATCCCAATCAAATACTGGTACTGTTATTCAAGTAGGCAAAAGCCAGTGCCGTTCCAAGGATCCCAAACAAAATACTGGTACTGTTATTCAAGTAGGCAAAAGCCAGTGCTGTTCTACAGATCACAATCAAATACTGGTACTGTTATTCAAGTAGGCAGAAACCAGTGCTATTCCACAGATCACAATCAAATACTGGTACTGTTATTCAAGTAGGCACAGGCCAGTGCTGCTTTACAGATCACAATCAAATACTGGTACTGTTATTCAAGTAGGCAAAGCCAGTGCTGTTCCACAGATCACAATCAAATACTGGTACTGTTATTCAAGTAGGCAGAAACCAGTGCTATTCCACAGATCACAATCAAATACTGGTACTGTTATTCAAGTAGGCACAGGCCAGTGCTGCTTTACAGATCACAATCAAATACTGGTACTGTTATTCAAGTAGGCAGAAACCAGTGCTGTTCCATAGATCACAATCAAACACTAGTACTGTTATTCAAATGGCCAAAAACCAATGCTGTTCCATGGATCACAATCAAATACTGATAGTGTTATTCAAGTAGGCAAAGCCAGTGCTGTTCCACAGATCACAATCAAATACTGGTACTGTTATTCAAGTAGGCAAAGCCAGTGCTGTTCCACAGATCACAATCAAATACTGGTGCTGTTATTCAAGTAGGCAAAGCCAGTGCTGTTCCACAGATCACAATCAAATACTGGTACTGTTATTCAAGTAGGCAGAAACCAGTGCTGTTCCACAGATCACAATCAAATACTGGTGCTGTTATTCAAGTAGGCAAAGCCAGTGCTGTTCCACAGATCACAATCAAATACTGGTACTGTTATTCAAGTAGGCATAGGCCAGTGCTGTTCCACAGATCACAATCAAATACTGGTACTGTTATTCAAGTAGGCAAAGCCAGTGCTGTTCCACAGATCACAATCAAATACTGGTACTGTTATTCAAGTAGGCATAGGCCAGTACTGCTCTACAGATCACAATCAAATACTGGTACTGTTATTCAAGTAGGCAAAGCCAGTGCTGTTCCACAGATCACAATCAAATACTAGTACTGTTATTAAAGTAGGCAAAAGCCAGTGCTGTTCCGTGGATCGCAATCAAATATTGGCACTGTTATTCAAATAGGCAAAAGCCAGTGATTTTCCATGGATCACAATCAAATACTGGTATGGACATTCAAGTAGATGGAAGCCAGTGCTGTTCCATAGATATACCTTGTCAAACGTTGGGGTGCCCTAATTATGCAGCCAACAAACAAAAAAATAATAAATAATGATCCATTAAAATACAATCCACATGGTAATATATGTATATAGCTGTGAATGTGAACAAATACCGTGGGTTGGGTCCGATCGTTGTGGGTGACTGTTGACCATGGAAGGTGCTCCGTGTGTGGCCCATCGGGTGTGAGCAATTCCGCAGTGAACATCGTAGGTCATGTCTAGATTTAGGTCCTCGTGCACTGAAGCAAGGAATAACAGCTCTTGTTTATTTCAATCATTTTGATTTGTCTTTGATTGATCTAGGAACATTGGCACGTTTAACATTCAACAAGTGGCTTAGAATGTATTCCTAACTACTTACAACATGAAGGGTGGAAAGAATTAAAGATTCATGTTCAATGCATGACCATGGATATGCCTGACGTAATTTACACTGTACATAATATTTGTCCACTTATCAGTACCATGACAGTGGACATGCTGGCAGTGACTTACCCAATACCTGTTCACTTATCAGTGCCATGACAGTGGACATGCTGGCAGTGACTTACCCAATACCTGTCCACATATCAGTGCCATGACAGTGGACATGCTGGCAGTGACTTACCCAATACCTGTTCACTTATCAGTGCCATGACAGTGGACATGCTGGCAGTGACTTACCCAATACCTGTTCACTTATCAGTACCATGACAGTGGACATGCTGGCAGTGACTTACCCAATACCTGTCCACTTATCAGTGCCATGACAGTGGACATGCTGGCAGTGACTTACCCAATACCTGTTCACTTATCAGTGCCATGACAGTGGACATGCTGGCAGTGACTTACCCAATACCTGTTCACTTATCAGTGCCATGACAGTGGACATGCTGGCAGTGACTTACCCAATACCTGTTCACTTATCAGTGCCATGACAGTGGACATGCTGGCAGTGACTTACCCAATACCTGTTCACTTATCAGTACCATGACAGTGGACATGCTGACAGTGACTTACCCAATACCTGTCCACTTATCAGTGCCATGACAGTGGATATGCTGGCAGTGACTTCCCTAATATCCGTTCACTTATTAGTGCCTTGACAGCAGATATGCTGGCAGTGACTTACCTAATATCTGTTCACTTATCAGTGCCATGACAGTGGATATGCTGGTAGTGACTTACATAATACCTATTCACTTATCAGTGCTATGACAGTGGATATGCTGGCAGTGACTTCCCTAATATCCGTGCACTTATTAGTGCCTTGACAGCAGATATGCTGGCAGTGACTTCCCTAATACCTGTTCGCTTATCACTGCCATGACAGTGGATATGCTGGTAGTGACTTACCCAATACCTGTTCACTTATCAGTACCATGACAGTGGATATGCTGGCAGTGACTACCTAATACCTGTGCACTTATCAGTGCCATGACAGCGGATATGCTGGTAGTGACTTCCCTAATATCTGTTCACTTATCGGTGCCATGAGAGTGGATATACTGGTAGTGACTCACCTAATATCTGTCACCTATCAGTGCCATGACAGTAGATATACTGGCAGTGACTTACCCAATATCTGTGCACTTATCAATTCCATGACAGTGGACATGCTGGTAGTGACTCACCTAATATCTGTTCACTTATCAGTGCCAAGACAGTGGATATGCTGGCAGTGACTCACCTAATATCCGTGCCCTCATCAGTGCCATGACAGTGGATATGCTGGCAGTGACTTACCTAATATCCGTGCACTTATCAGTGCCATGACAGTGGATATGCTGGTAGTGACTCACCTAATATCTGTTCACTTATCAGTGCCAAGACAGTGGATATGCTGGCAGTGACTCACCTAATATCTGTTCGCTTATCAGTGCCATGAAAGTGGATAAGCTGACAGTGACTTATATGTACCATATACCTGTTTATTTATCAGTGCCATAACAGTGGATACGCTGGCAGTGACTTACCTAATATCCGTACACTTATTAGTGCCATGACAGTGGATACGCTGGCAGTGACTTACCCAATACCTGTTCACTTATCAGTGCCATGACAGTGGACATGCTGGCAGTGACTTACCCAATACCTGTCCATTTATCAGTGCCATGACAGTGGACATGCTGGCAGTGACTTACCCAATACCTGTTCACTTATCAGTGCCATGACAGTGGACATGCTGGCAGTGACTTACCCAATACCTGTCCACTTATCAGTGCCATGACAGTGGACATGCTGGCAGTGACTTACCCAATACCTGTTCACTTATCAGTGCCATGACAGTGGACATGCTGGCAGTGACTTACCCAATACCTGTCCACTTATCAGTACCATGACAGTGGACATGCTGGCAGTGACTTACCCAATACCTGTTCACTTATCAGTGCCATGACAGTGGATATGCTGGCAGTGACTTCCCTAATATCCGTTCACTTATCAGTGCCTTGACAGCAGATATGCTGGCAGTGACTTACCTAATATCTGTTCACTTATCAGTGCCATGACAGTGGATATGCTGGTAGTGACTTACATAATACCTATTCACTTATCAGTGCTATGACAGTGGATATGCTGGCAGTGACTTCCCTAATATCCGTGCACTTATTAGTGCCTTGACAGCAGATATGCTGGCAGTGACTTCCCTAATACCTGTTCGCTTATCAGTGCCATGACAGTGGATATGCTGGTAGTGACTTACCCAATACCTGTTCACTTATCAGTACCATGACAGTGGATATGCTGGCAGTGACTACCTAATACCTGTTCACTTATCAGTGCCATGACAGCGGATATGCTGGTAGTGACTTCCCTAATATCTGTTCACTTATCGGTGCCATGAGAGTGGATATACTGGTAGTGACTCACCTAATATCTGTCACCTATCAGTGCCATGACAGTAGATATACTGGCAGTGACTTACCCAATATCTGTGCACTTATCAATTCCATGACAGTGGACATGCTGGTAGTGACTCACCTAATATCTGTTCACTTATCAGTGCCAAGACAGTGGATATGCTGGCAGTGACTCACCTAATATCCGTGCCCTCATCAGTGCCATGACAGTGGATATGCTGGTAGTGACTTACCTAATATCCATGCACTTATCAGTGCCATGACAGTGGATATGCTGGTAGTGACTCACCTAATATCTGTTCACTTATCAGTGCCAAGACAGTGGATATGCTGGCAGTGACTCACCTAATATCTGTTCGCTTATCAGTGCCATGAAAGTGGATAAGCTGACAGTGACTTATATGTACCATATATCTGTTTATTTATCAGTGCCATAACAGTGGATACGCTGGCACTGACTTACCTAATATCCGTACACTTATTAGTGCCATGACAGTGGATACGCTGGCAGTGACTTACCTAATATCCGTACACTTATCAGTGCCATGGCAGTGGATACGCTGGCAGTGACTTACCTAATATCCGTGCACTTATCAGTGCCATGACAGTGGATACACTGGCAGTGACTTACATGATATCTGTTCCTTTATCAGTGACACTTTGCCTTTGTTCTTGACCACTTTAATGGAATATGTTTCATCAGTGTCTTGTCCTATATCCACCCCAATTCCTGGAGGACAAACAATGTCAGACTATAATGTATGTATGCACACCTGTATAATTATCTCATAAATGAACGTCCGCTTCAGAAGCGGTACATCCAGGGTCAATCCTGGGTCGAGACACAGCTAAGACTTTAAAAGAGGAAGTAACTTGTTTGCTTGGTGTTCAGCATGAAGGGGATAGTACAACGACTGGTTGACCCGTATCAGTATAATGGCTTGGGCGGGGTGACTCACATGCCTTCAGTAAGGCGTCTCAGTGGAGCAGCACTGGATAAAACAGCGGTGGAAATCCGTTCTGCAACAAGGAGGCACTTTACATGCACCTTAAGGATTCCTTCATAGTCATATGACTGAAAAATTGTTAAGTTCGACGTTAAACCCCAAGCACTCACTCACTCGCTCATAAATGAACAATATGCGAGCTGTGCCATGGCTGGTTCATTTGTCCATGAACAAGGCACCATTTCAGTGGTTGCTACTTGACATGCTGTCCTTGAAAAGTTCTACATTATTTCACCTGAACCCCAAATTTGCTCTGGATATGCTGAAATTAACAAACACTTGGCTAGAAACAGATTGTGGGGAAAATACTGCTGAAAATCATCATTAGTCAGTCTCTGTCTCCAATTAAGGACATGTAATAGGCACATTTTTTGAAAATATCATTTTAATTAATGTGGCACTCTTTCTTTTTTTTTCATGTATTTATTATTCATTTTTGTGCTAAATACATTTTCCTCATTTAAGCCATTCACAGGTAATGTTTATTGGAGTGTACCGAGTGCTGAGTACCCTGTCATATTGGACCAGGCACCTAACAAATCCAGATTTAATACTGCAGCCAATCCAGTCAAAGCTGGGTATGGCTCAACGATTCGCCACTGATTGGCAGCATGCTGAAGCCAGTTGAGTCAACAAAGGCCCTGTCACAAGAAAGAAAAAATCATGTCACACAAACCGTAATACATGTGCAATCATAAAACCCATTCTCAATCCAAATACATGTGTATGGGCAGGACTTCATCCAACCCCCTTATTGAATCTAATACATGTGTATTGACAGGGCCTCATCCAACCCCATTGTTAATTCTAATAAATGTGTATTGGCAGGACCTCATCCAAACCCATTCTCAACCCTAACACGTGTGTACTGACAGGGCTCCATCCAAGCATATTCTCAAACCCAATACATGTGTACTGGCAGGACCTCATCAAATCCCCATTCTTAATTCTAATAAATGTGTACTGACAGGGCCTCATCCACGTCCATTCTCAACCCTAATACATGTGTACTGACAGGGCCTCATCCAAACCCATTCTCAACCGAAATACATGTGTACCGGCAGGGCCTCACACAAGTCCATTCTCAACCCTAATACATGTGTACTGACAGGGCTCCATCCAAGCATATTCTCAACCCAAATACATGTGTGCTGGCAGGGCCTCATCCAAGCATATTCTCAAACCCAATACATGTGTACTGGCAGGACCTCATCAAATCCCCATTCTTAATTCTGAAAAATGTGTATTGGCAAGGCCTCATACAAGTCCATTTTCAACCCTAATACAAGTGTACTGACAGGGCTCCATCCAAGCATATTCTCAACCCTAATACATGTGTACTGACAGGGCCTCATCCAAACCCATTCTCAACCGAAATACATGTGTACCGGCAGGGCCTCACACAAGTCCATTCTCAACCCTAATACATGTGTACTGGCAGGGCCTCATCCAAACCCATTCTCAACCCAAATACATGTGTGCTGGCAGGGCCTCATCCAAGCATATTCTCAAACCCAATACATGTGTACTGGCAGGACCTCATCAAATCCCCATTCTTAATTCTGAAAAATGTGTATTGGCAAGGCCTCATACAAGTCCATTCTCAACCCTAATACATGTGTACTGACAGGGCTCCATCCAAGCATATTCTCAAACCCAATACATGTGCCTGCCCCCAGGGCCTCATCCAAACCCAATCTCAACCCTAATACATATGTACCGGCAGGGCCTCATCCAAGCATATCCTCAACCCTAAAAAAAATGTGTATTGACAAGGCCTCATCCAAGTCCATTCTTAACCCTAATACATGTGTATTGGCAGGGCCTCATCCAAACCCAATCTTAACTCTAATACATGTGTATTAGCAGAGCCTCATCCAAGCATATCCTCAGCCCTAATACATATGTACGGACAGGGCCTCATCCAAGTCCATTCTCAACCCTAATACATGTGTACTGGCAGGGCCTCATCCAAACCCATTCTCAACCGAAACACATGTGTACTGACAGGGCCTCACCCAAGTCCATTCTCAACCCTAATACATGTGTACTGACAGGGCTCCATCCAAGCATATTCTCAAACCCAATACATGTGTACTGGCAGGGCCTCATCCAAACCCATTCTCAACCATAATACATGTGTACTGGCAGGGCCTCATCCAAACCCATTCTCAACCCAAATACATGTGTGCTGGCAGGGCCTCATCCAAGTCCATTCTCAACCCTAATACATGTGTATTTGCAGGGCCTCATCCAAACCCATTCTTAATTCTAATAAATGTGTACTGACAGGGCCTCATCCATGTCCATTCTCAACCCTAATACATGTGTACTGGCAGGGCCTCATCCAAATCCATTCTCAACCCTAATACATGTGTACTGACAGGGCCTCATCCAAGTCCATTCTCAACCCTTATACATGTGTGCTGACAGGGCCTCATCCAAGTCCATTCTCAACCCAAATACATGTGTATTTGCAGGGCCTCATCCAAACCCATTCTTAATTCTAATAAATGTGTACTGACAGGGCCTCATCCAAACCCAATCTCAACCCTAATACATGTGTACTGGCAGGGCCTCATCCAAACCCATTCTCAATCCAAATACATGTATACTGACAGGGCCGCATCCATGTCCATTCTCAACCCTAATACATGTGTGCTGACAGGGCCTCATCCAAGTCCATTCTCAACCCTAATACATGTATATTAGCAGGGTCTCATCCAAGCATATCCTCAACCCTAAAAAAATGTGTATTGGCAGGACCTCATCCAAACCCATTCTCAACCCTAATACATGTGTATTGACAGGGCATCATCCAAACCCATTCTAAACCTTAATACATGTGTACTGGAGGGGCCTCATCCAAGCATATTTTCAAACCCTATACATGTGTATTGGCAGGGCCTCATCCAAACCCATTCTCAACCATAATACATGTGTACTGACAGGGCCTCATCCAAACCCATTCTCAACCCTTATACATGTGTACTGACGGCTTCATCCAAGTCCATTCTAAACCCTAATACATGTGTATTGGCAGGACCTCATCCAAACCCAATCTTAACCCTAATACATGTGTATTAGCAGAGCCTCATCCAAGCATATCCTCAGCCCTAATATATGTGTATGGACATGGCCTCATCCAAGTCCATTCTCAACCCTAATACATGTGTACTGGCAGGGCCTCATCCAAGTCCATTCTCCACCCTAATACATGTATACTGGCAGGGCCTCATCCAAGCCTATTCTCAATCCTAATACATGTGTAGAGGCAGGGCCTTATCCAAGTCCATTCTCAACCCTAATATGTGTGTATTAGCAGGACCTTATCCAACCCCATTCTCCACCCTAATACATGTATACTGGCAGGGCCTCATCCAAACCTATTCTCAATCCTAATACATGTGTAGAGGCAGGGCCTCATCCAAGTCCATTCTCAACCCTAATATGTGTGTATTAGCAGGACCTTATCCAACCCCATTCTCCACCCTAATACATGTATACTGACGAGGCCTCATCCAAACCCATTTTCAACCCTAATATATGTGTAGAGGCAGGGCCTCATCCAAACCCATTCTCAACCCTAATACATGTACACTGGTAGGGCCTCATCCAAGTCCATTCTCAACCCTAATATATGTGTACTGGCAAGACCTCATCCAAACCCAATCTCAACCCTAATACATGTGTATTAGCAAGGCCTCATCCAAGCCTATTCTCAACCCTTATACATGTGTACTGACAAGGCCTCATCCAAGTCCATTCTCAACCCTAATACATGTGTATTAGCAGGGCCTCATCCAAGCATATCCTCAACCCTAATACATGTGCAGAGGCAGGGCCTCATCCAAACCCATTCTCAACCCTGATACATGTGTACTGACAGGGCCTCATCCAAGTCCATTCTCAATCCTAATACATATGTACCGGCAGGGCCTCATCCAAGCACATCCTCAACCCTAAAAAAAAATGTGTACTGGCAGGGCCTCATCCAAACCCATTCTCAACCATAATACATGTGTACTGGCAGGGCCTCATCCAAACCCATTCTAAACCTTAATACATGTGTACTGGAGGGGCTCATCCAAACCCATTCTCAATCCTAATACACGTGTACTGACAGGGCCTCATCCAAACCCATTCTCAACCCTAATAGATCTGTTCTGGCGGGACCTCATCCAAACCCATTCTCAATTGGCAGCACGCCGAAGCCAGTTCAGTCAACAAAGACCATGTCACATGAAAGAAAAAATCATGTCACACAAACTGTAATGCATGTGTACTCAATCATAAAACCCATTCTCAATCCAAATACATGTCTATGGGCAGGACCTCATCCAACCCCTTTATTAATTTTAATAAATGTGTATTGGCAGGACCTCATCCAACCCCATTATTAATTGTAATAAATGTGTATTGACAGGACCTTATCCAACTCCATTATTAATTTGAATAAATGTGTATTGGCAGGACCTCATCCAACCCCATTATTAATTGTAATAAATGTGTATTGGCAGGACCTCATCCAACCCCATTATTAATTGTAATAAATGTGTATTGGCAGGACCTCATCCAACCCCATTATTAATTGTAATAAATGTGTATTGGCAGGACCTCATCCAACCCCATTATTAATTGTAATAAATGTGTATTGGCAGGACCTCATCCAACCCCATTATTAATTGTAATAAATGTGTATTGGCAGGACCTCATCCAACCCCATTATTAATTGTAATAAATGTGTATTGGCAGGACCTCATCCAACCCCATTATTAATTGTAATAAATGTGTATTGGCAGGACCTCATCCAACCTCATTCTTAATTTTCAGCCCTAATGTAATGAATAAACTGCAATTGCATAATCAGAAAAAAGGAAGACTTTAACTTCCACAGTTTTCAGGCGATTTGAAATATATGTTTCAAAATTTTTAGCCCCACGACAAGTAGGTGTGAGCATATTAATTTTCAAGGCACTCAGTTTTCTCCCAACAAAGTGACCATCGTATAAGTGATATATTCTTGAGTACAGTGTAAAACATCAATAAATAAATAAATCAGGGCATTCATGTAAGCGGGTCGAGAGAACAAAGTTAAAGGATGTGGTTCAGTTTTACATACATGTGCCAGTATGTAGCCCGAAGAACTTAGTAATGAACAGTGCAAGTGAATTACATGTGTCATTTGAACCTCTCCACGTTTTGAAAAATTACCAAAAACGAATTCTAAAATAAACTAGAACTGCCTGCAGTTGAATGACTTTCAAGCAGTCTGCATGAATGGTTTTCAGTTTTTGCTTCTGTACAGAGCAGTTTGTGACAATGACGATGATAACGTTTGAAACAGTCATTCAGTCCCCTTTGGGAAATCATGGACTGTGACATGTAACAGTCCAGTTAAGTTCTAAGTCCAGGTTAATATTCTATGCAAGAAAAATAGGCTTCCAGCTTTCAGTGTGGAAACCTAATTACTTACGAATCATACATGTAGTTTAACTTCTTAGCTAATATTTACATACACCACATTTTGACATGGTTGCTTATACCATCAAACTTTCAATGTAAATATCCACTGGACATGGAAATCTCAATTTAATAACTTGAGATGTTGTTATCAATAAGACCTTTAATCCTGGTACTAGTACTGTTTACTCAACATCTAAATGTCTTTGTAAGAAGAAATCGAGTGAATCTCTTACCAAAAGAATCATAACCTCTGTATTCGAGCTTTCTCACGCCACTGAAGAGAATTTCCAGAATTTCCTTCCTTGTTGCTGGTACCAAATGATTCAGATATGCAAATATACCTGAAGAGGAATCAGCGTTAAGATACAGAGTAGTCAATGCTGGACACATTCAAAATTTATTTATTTGATGTTTTACGCTATACTCAAGAATATTTCACTTATACGACTGCGGCCAGCCTTATGGTGGGAGGAAACCGGGCAGAGCCCAGGGGAAACCCATGACCATACGAAGGTTGCTGGAAGACCTTCCCACATACGGCTGGAGATGAATCAGAAGAGCTGGACTTGAACTCACAGGGACTGCATTGGCTCCTGGGTCATTGTGCCGTGTTTGAGTGATAATCCGCTTGGCCACGAAGGCCCACCTTCCAAAATTTTCAGTGAACAAAACATATGGCATTAAAGAGAACAAATTTAAAGTAAGAACACATGAAATGTATACATGTGGTTATGCCACTACTATAACACAATATTTCACTATTCCCATTTCAGAAAGAACACAGCCATTGTTGTTACAAGTAACAATGGTTTCGTTCAATCCATGCATTATCCGTAGAGTTTTCGCTTGACCAAACAAAACTACATGTATAATATATATCAGCTTAGGGTGATAGCTGATATCACTATTACATGTACATCTAAGTATGTATAATATTATTCTTCATAAACTGGATACAAATAATTTAGGTCAGAGACTCATGCTTCGCTGGCTATCAGGGGTAAAAGTAGTACTTAAAAATCTGTGCATAAGAAATAAGGGTATTAGAGATCACACACATAAAGGCGCAAGTTTATCATTTTACTCACACCTACCAGTACATGCTTTACTTATGCAGTGTGGCAGTGAAAATATTGACTGAACAGTTAGCTGGAAGACCTTCCCACATACAACTGGACAGGACTTGAACTCACATCAGCCTCTATAGTGGTGAGAGCTAAGCGCCTTAGTTATTATATGTCCTGCACTATCATGTTAACCACTCACCCATGGAGTCTCATTTTAATTTCAATAGAGAAATTTCAGAAAAACTGATTTTCTCCCCTGAAGTCCCATCTTCTAATACCATTTGACCACATTACCTCAGCAGCTGCAGTGGAGAATAGGTAACAGAAAAAAGGGGACAATCTCAATATCCTCTATAGCTGTAACCCAACAATGTAGAGAAATGCAAAAGTTTTTGGTTTCTTCTTCTGTATAAAATTATATACATGTGGTATTCATTTTATATTTTAATGTGTATGTATATGTGTATTTATTTTATAAATTACTTCATTTATCAGATTAATTAATTTTTTCTTTTTTTAACCAGACACATGGTGTATTTCCGCATAAATGCATGTTTGGCTAGGTGGGGAAATAAAGTGCTATTTGAATCCTCAGGCTTTTTCTAGAAGTTACCTGATTTTCTGGCAAGTCTACTCTTACGACACTCGACATGTAACCTACATGTACGAGGGCAACAAGTTTTTGAAAACCACTTGCACCAGGGAAACTGTCAGAAAAAACTAGGTTTCAGCACTTAATATGCTGATTAAATTTATGAAATATAAACAGTGACTGATAAAAACAGAAGCAAGCCCTTTGTGGTATTTCACTTTCTTACCGCACATCTTGCCAAAATCGATAGCGGCTTTCAACAATCCTCCACCCAAAATATCAGCACGACAAGCTTCCTGTCATGCCACGAACGCTAAGTGGGACAACCATGTAAACATTCTGCGCCACATGCGGGGCCCAGAGCTTGACGCAGTGGGTTGGCTGGAGGGTTGTGATTACGTATACTATCACATGCTTGTCTTGTTCCATAAGCTTTTGTACTTCCCTTGCTGCCTTCCGCATACTACTGCTGGACATACATTTGTCTGTTCTTAATCACAGTCGTCTCAGCTATAAATTCCAGGTAGGTGTTCCCATGTGGCATCACGAGTAAATCCATACAAGAATGAAACTATAGTGGAAACTGGATAAATTCTGATTCGAACCGCCATGTTTGAATGTATACTCCCCACAGTGAAGGGAGTCATGTATACAATTTTCACTTCCACTACTGCTAGACAAGATTGACTTTTTCACACATATGGACTAATTATTTAGGATCAGTATCACCAGTAATGACTTAGAGGAGCCCATAATCAACATCAATCACTGAAACGATTTCTGAAATAAATAAAACAAAATTGAAGAAAAGATTAGAAGTGTCGGTAGTTATCCATCTTGTATGGGCTGTGAGGAGTATGCATTTGAACATGGCGGGTGAAGTTGGAATTTATCCAGTTTCCAATTTAGTTTCATGCCGTGTTTAAGGTAAGCTTATGGAACAAGACAGGGTTGTGATAGTATGCGAAATCACAGCCCTACAGAGCTGTTTAAAGATTTCTGCTACACCATACGTGTACAAATTGTACTGTAGGTTAGCACTTTTATTCCTCAGTTTCAGAAACATTTCGAAAGGTCTGTGAGCAGCTTTTCCCACACTCTCTAAATGTTACCGTCCGATGACTAGACACGGAACGGGCCATTACTGGCGTCTGGTGAGCATGTCTATGAAAAAGTGTGAGAAAAAATATAGCTTGATGTGGTAAAAACGCAAAATTAAGAAGTGTTGACCACACAATATATTACAACAACACGTTGTCGGAACTTGTCTCGGGGATTGTGCGGGTGTTATTTACGGCTGGGACTAACATGACAGTCTGTTATATTAGTCCCAGGTAGCTGTTTCAGATCTTTTCTTTATACTGGGCTGGTGGAGTATTACAGCCACAGGGGCAACCTATGGTAAATTATCAACCGATTCACGCCATGTCCGATTAGTCATTTCTAAACGATGTCTGCTTGCAGTATATAAACATACGTCATCTGTGCCTCTTACCTGTCAGCTCGCCCGCACACACAACACTTCAGGTATTTTGCACTCAGTAATGGCACACCAGCTCCGAAATACTGAGACGGTCACTGCTGAAGCAGCAGCTATTTTACCGTCACCACAGTTATGGGTTTTGAACAAGTTAGCCCCAGGTGATTACTTCAACTCCTTTCTTTATACTGGGCTGGGGGGTATTGTAGCGTAGGGACAACCCCTGATATAGCATTTATTCTTTATTCTCCTCAGTACAACGTTAAATGCCCAGTAATTATATAAGTTAAAAATTATTTTCTTGAATGAAAATTATCCCTTTTTCATTTTTTAAAATTTTATATAAATGTTAATTGATTGTGATGTAAGTATAATTTATTTCATTTCATGTTTTATACCGGTACCAGGAAGCCATAAAATATGAAGTTATATATTCCACCAGTCTAAGGTGTTAGGACAATGTAAAAATATGTGTTGTTTACTTAAAATTTAGCATTGCATCATTACAGTTAACTCCAATGATTTCTGAACGTAGGTGTCATTTAAATTATTGTTTTAAAGAATTTAATAGGGCTCAAAGTGGCACAGTGGGAGCACAACTTCCATACACCCAGAGTGCAATGCACTGCATGGCAGTAAATAAACAGAATAAGTGCATCATGAGTCCAGTTGTGTGCATCAACTTTTGAAGTTAAGGTTTTCAATCATCGGCATTTGGATCACACCACTTTCGATTTGATAGAAAATGGCGATGAAAACTGGCAATAAATTGTCGACAGCCCAGCTCTTTAACAGATTTAGTCATTAAACATTTTGTTTTTCTCCTGTTTCGTCAGTTTGTCTTCAGGGAACGAAAAATCGCTCTCAAAAATTTGTCATTGTCTAACCTCCCTGTAACTTGAACGATTGTTCGCAGCTTCAAGCCCTGTTATTATCATTCATACTTTTCTGAATATCGTCCAATGTTGATCATTTCCCTATAACCTCCAGAATTATCTTCCACTGTGTTGTCTTCTTGCCACTGCCTCTTATGGGTGAAGTCCATGGATGTCCACGGTGTCAAATTTACCCACCACATCGTTTAATCATTGAATTGTAAAGGGGAATTTAAAGGGTATCCTGAGGTGGCAAAGCCGCATTTTTCAGAAAATGTATATATCTGTATTTGACTGTATCTTTGTTCCCATTTATTCACAGCACAACAGCCTACCCATCAAAATAATTTTCAGAACAGAAGACTAAACAGATCATGTCAGACTTTGATCCCTGTTAGCCTGTTCTATCGTCCGGGCAAAGCGTCACTGCTTTGAAATGGCCTAATTTGAGACTTGTAATTAAGGACATCCTTCTTCTGTCACCCACAATGTTGCAGAGATTATCAGTTTGCTGTACCAGTTCAGAAACCTGCACGCCAACAGGTAGCTTACCTGTGAATGGAGTGGCACAGTGACTTAGTGTTTACACACTGTTTCAACACTTTTTAATTTCTGAAAAACTTTGTCCATGCCTTTTCTCAGCAGATACATTAAAATATAAAGCAGGAAAACTAAATGAACTGGACATAGGTAAATTGACGCTCCTGGAGTGAGTGAGTGAGTGCTTGGGGTTTAACGTCGTACTCAACAATTTTCCAGTCATATGACAACGAAGGAATACCTTAGGGTGCATGCACGTGTAATGTGCCTCCTTGTTGCAGGACGGATTTCCACTGCTCTTTTATTTAGTGCTGCTTCACTGAGACGACTTACCGAAGGCAAGTAAGCCGCACCGCCCGAGCCATTATACTGATACGGGTCAACCAGTTGTTGCACTATCCCCTTCATGCTGAACGCCAAGCGAGGAAGTTACAACTTCCTCTTTTAAAAGTCTTAGGTGTGACTCGATCAAGGATTGATCCTGGATCTACCGGTCCCGAAGCGGACGCTCTGCCAACTGTGCTATCCGGGCTGGTCGACGCTCCTGGAAAATTGTGGGATAATGTGCATGCTGGGATGTAGTTTGCGATCAAGAACAAAGCGCGTATTTGACATTTTCAAAATGTCAGCTTGAAACAACGGAGCTTTGCCATGACATGATCAAAGGCTGATTGGGTTCTGTTTATCTATTTGGCTTTACCCTGTACCAATTTGATGGTATTTTGTGCAATATCCTGGGTGGTGCTCCTGTTGTTGAGATATCGGTAGTTTGCGACCTGGAATAAAGTAGACGCATGTTTGATTCTGTCAAGTCAAAAGCTGTAGGAGTACACATTTGCCATAACCAGCTTCAGCTTAAATACTACCAGCCTGATTACTCATACTAGCCTAGTGTTGGTGAATTCACAAAGCTTGTAATAATTAATTCATACTCAACAACTGCTTAGGGGAATTATCTTTGTTATTGAACAAGTCTCATGCAAATTGAAGACATAGGAGTGTACTTGGATTAATTACATGCAGCAGTGGCTTTTAGACAATGAGGTGAAAGATAACATTGGATTGTACAGGGAAGTGAACAAGAGTGAACGATATTCTGAGAACTATGCCTGATAATAACCAGAAATTATAATATGTTGACAACAGAACAACATGCACAGTATACATGCATGTACACGTAAATTGTGAATGTCAACAAGATATGGTTTTGGTAGCTCTGAAGCACTGACTTTTGTAGTAAGCATGTCAACATACTGCTTATTAGAGACTAGCTCTTCTAAGATGTAATTGCAGCACATCCTATTACATTTGAACAGCATCAGCCCACTACATGTAGCTTTCCCCCAGGTATAAGTAACTACATGTGTGTTCATATCTGGCTTTACAAATATTGAACTTTTCTGGCTGGTACTTCGTGGAAGATGGTCTGCTAAAGAGTCTGGTAATCTCAAAATCAACACAGGTCAAATCAACATTAGTGCAACAGTTACTGTATTAAAATGTACAAACACAGATTATATGACAGGTCAGTAGGTATCCTTGTTAATCCGGCCTTTGCTGACATTTTTGCAGGTGTGGAACAGGTTGAAATAATGCTGAGTTTAGACTGGGATGAAGAAGGAGCCTATACATACACGTATCTTAGTGAGGATGACGTGGAAGGTGGATGTGAGAGTGGAAACAACTCTGAACTGGAAGAAATAGAGCTTGCATTATACAACCAGATCCATTATCACCATACCTCCACTGCAGATGTAATGTGTGAACTGAACTCAACTCTTCAAGAGCCAGTTGTGTGGGTTGGACCAGGGGGAGATAACTCACAACGAAAACTTGTCTGCAATGAGGCTTTAGGTGCCATTGTTGCAAACTGGGAGGCAAGAGCAAATGTGATGTCAAGGTTGAATGTACCAGCTTACAGGGATCAGACAGTGTACACGTATCAAACCTTCATGGTTGTATGAAGAGAAAGAGACTGGTCAGTGATGGTGACCAACGTGAGGACAGCATGTGGACAGCTCGGAGGATGGCTATATCGGCCAGATCTCGAGTGACTCCCATGAATCAGGAGAGGATGACTCTGTGCTCATGGATCTCCAGCTCAACCTTAGTCAGGAGTCTAGCACATGTGAAGGTGACTTCAAATCTCCTCAAGGTATATGTAACTTTATTTATTTATGTATTTGTTTTGTGTTTTACCCTGTACTATAAAAGTGTAAAAAAAAATTCACGTGTTTATAAATGATGGTGGCGAGCATTGAGGTGGGAGCAAACCTGGCAGAGCCCAATGGAAACACACAACCTTCAGCATTTTGCTCTCAGACCTTCCCATGAATGGCCGGAAAGGAAGCCAGCATGAGCTGGTTTTGAACTCACAGCGACAATATTGGTGAGAGGCTCCTGCGTCATTATGCTATGATGGTGTGCTAACCACCTCTGTACAAAGTACCAGCATAGCTTATGTCATACCTTGAGTGTCTTCACCTGTGTTCAATAAGAGGAAATGCAATATGATTGTATGTTAAATGTGATGACAACATAGCATTTTTGAGTAGTACTAGACCAATGATATCTCAAGTTACAATTAACATCACTGCATTTTTTTTCTTCCTAATACTGCTTAAACCATGGTGCTAGCTGGTGTGTAAATTGCTGCTATTTATGCATTTACAAGAACAGTTATAATAAAACCCTAACTGAGGTAAATTGACAAGAGGTCGTATTTCTCTAGTTACATGTGACCATTTGCCAGCTATCACACTGTTGTTGCTGCTGCTGTAGTTTTACTCTCTATACTGTATGTCTGTAATTATTATGTTAATCTTTTAAAATGTCGAGGTGGTATCGGGTGTTGCAATATCGGGTGTTGCAATATCGGGGTGTTGCAATATCGGGGTGTTGTAATATCTGGTGTTGTCATATGGGGGTGTTGTAATATCTGGGTGTTGCAATATCGGGTGTTGCAATATCGGGGTGTTGTAATATCGGGGTGTTGTAATATCGGGTGTTGTAATATCGGGTGTTGTCATATCGGGGTGTTGCAATATCGGGTGTTGCAATATCGGGTGTTGCAATATCGGGGTGTTGTAATATCTGGGTGTTGTAATATCGGGTGTTGTAATATCGGGTGTTGTAATATCGGGTGTTGTAATACCGGGTGTTGCAATATCGGGGTGTTGTAATATCGGGTGTTGTAATATCGGGTGTTGCAATATCGGGTGTTGCAATATCGGGTGTTGTAATATCGGGTGTTGTAATACCGGGTGTTGTAATATCGGGTGTTGTCATATCGGGTGTTGTAATATGGGGGTGTTGTAATATGGGGGTGTTGTAATATCGGGTGTTGCAGTATCGGGTGTTGCAGTATCGGGTGTTGCAATATCGGGGTGTTGTAATATCGGGTGTTGTAATATCGGGTGTTGTAATACCGCTTGTTGTAATATCGGGTGTTGTCATATCGGGTGTTGTAATATCGGGTGTAGTAATATCGGGTGTTGTAGTATCGAGTGTTGTAATATCAGGTGTTGTAATATCAGGTGTAGTAAATGTGTAGATCACAATAGTAATATTCCACCATTGATGTCATGTCGGCATAACAGTGACCAAAAATTACAAAATTCGTGACCTACATGTATATGTACTGTATTCTGTATTAAAATCACAAGGTACATGTTATTAAAATGTTAGGAGTGGTATCTCAAAAAAGTACTGCTTTTGGTGGATGTTCCATCGTTGATGAGCTGTGTGCATATTAATTACCATCAATTGTTTTGGCATTAGAATGGCGTTACTCTATGGATAATAGATGTGAAGGTATTTTCACCACCCAGCATCTTCGTCCTGGTGGTATTTAAATGGTCTGTGTTTTCCATTCATTATATGTCTTAAACTGATTACCCAGAGCTGTGTTAATAAGACCCTAAATGTGGATATCGACATGTTCGTATCTCTTCTAGCCACTCTCTAAGCAGCACTTCTATTTTGTGCTTGGTTTTTATGAAGGCAGGCACCAAATGGATCCTGTACTTGCAGCAGATGTACTAGTAATGGCTGTATCTATATTTACAGGTGATGGACAGGACTGGTCACTGATTGATGAGGACATGCTATCCCAAGGGCCTGCGTCCATCCCACCAAGGTACTACAGACCAGACCGTGTCAAACCTCTCAATATAAGGTGTCGTAACTGTAACGAGGTCGGGCACTTGTCCAAAATCTGCCCCAGACCTAAGGTAGGCTATTGTATCAGTTGGGACATAAAATGGACAGTGTTTAGTTTTTTGTTGTTTAAAACTATTCACTGGGGGGTGCATGTAAAAGAGTTTCCAGATTTTGGATTGGTAAATCAAGGTTTATATTTCATCAATCACTGTAAGTACATCAAGGGTGTCCTAGGATAATAAATGGTTTTGTAGTTTTTTAAATTTTTGGGGCTAAGAAATTTCCCTCAACATATTACACATTGCTCAATCTTTTTTCTTGTTCTTGAAATGCATTTCATCAAAAGTTTGTGTATATCTTTATTGAGCTTTTGCACCTGACAAGTCCAAGTTTGGTAATGATTTGGGGATTTTTGTGCAGTTTTTGCAATTTGTCACAAAATTTAACACAGTACTTTCAAAAGTATAGCACAGTTTGGTTTTTTAGCTGAGGCTTTAATGAAATAGAAACCTCTGTACACGACAGTAGACTTCTGTTTTATCTTTCAGAGTGTTTCATATTTTTTTATTAACCTTTTCAACAGGCTTTGGCAAATGATTAAAGTGCTTGCCTCTCAATTACTAGGACACAAATGGGTCGGGTTCAGGAACAGGCTGTGGTTAAGTGATTAAACTGCTTGCCTCTCAATTACTAGGACACAAGTGGGGCAGGTTCAGGAAGTGGCTTTGGACAAATCATTAAAGTGCTTGCCTCTCAATTGCTAGGACACAAGTGGGTCGGGTTCAGGAACAGGCTGTGGTCAAGTGATTAAACTGTTTGCCTCTCAATTACTAGGACACAAGTGGGGCAGGTTCAGGAAGTGGCTTTGGACAAATCATTAAAGTGCTTGCCTCTCAATTGCTAGGACACAAGTGGGGCGGGCTCAGGAACAGGCTGTGGTCAAGTGATTAAACTGCTTGCCTTTCACAATTGCTAGGACACAAGTGGGGCGGGTTCAGAAAGTGGCTTTGGTCAAGTCATTAAAGTGCTTGCCTCTCAATTGCTAGGACACAAGTCGGGTGGGTTCAGAAACAGGCTGTGGTCAAGTCATTAAAGTGCTTGCCTCTCAATTGCTAGGACACAAGTGGGGCGGGCTCAGGAACAGGCTGTGGTCAAGTGATTAAACTGCTTGCCTCTCAATTGCTAGGACACAAGTGGGGCGGGCTCAGGAACAGGCTGTGGTCAAGTGATTAAACTGCTTGCCTCTCAATTGCTAGGACACAAGTGGGGCGGGCTCAGGAACAGGCTGTGGTCAAGTGATTAAACTGCTTGCCTCTCAATTGCTAGGACACAAGTGGGGCGGGTTCAGGAACAGGCTGTGGTCAAGTGATTAAACTGTTTGCCTCTCAATTGCTAGGACACAAGTGGGGCGGGTTCAGGAACAGGCTGTGGTCAAGTGATTAAACTGTTTGCCTCTCAATTGAATAAAAAAAATAATAAAAATCCAGCTGCAATATAAGTACGGGGAACCAATGAGAGACTGTAGTACATAGCAAGGTTTTCAGAATTCATGTTTCTTCAGTGTGAAGCAATGGAATATTGAGCAAAAAAGTATGTAGTTTGCTGCATCGACACAGAATCATTGCAGTAGCGTGCTGCACTGACACACAGAATCATTGGGGTAGATTTCTGCACTGACACAGAACCATTGAGGTATTTTGATGCACTGACACAGAGAATCATTAGGATAGTTTGCTGTACTGACACAGAGAATCATTGGGGTAATTTGCTGTACTGACACAGAGAATCATTGGGGTAGTTTGCTGTACTGACACAGAGAATCATTGAGGTAGTTTGCTGTACTGACACAGAGAATGATTGGGGTAGTTTGCTGCACTGACACCGAGAATGATTGGGGTAGTTTGCTGCACTGACACAGAGAATCATTGAGGTAGTTTGCTGTACTGACAGAGAATCATTGTGGTAGTTTGCTGTACAAACACAGAGAATCATTGAGGTAGTTTGCTGCACTGACACAGAGAATCATTGGGGTAGTTTACTGCACTGACACAGAGAATCATTGAGGTAGTTTGCTGTACTGACAGAGAATCATTGGGGTAGTTTGCTGTACTGACACAGAACCATTGAGGTAGTTTGCTGTACTGACACAGAGAATCATTGGGGTAGTTTGCTGTACTGACACAGAGAATCATTGAGGTAGTTTGCTGTACTGACACAGAGAATCATTGAGGTAGTTTGCTGTACTGACACAGAGAATCATTGAGGTAGTTTGCTGTACTGACACAGAGAATCATTGAGGTAGTTTGCTGAACTGACACAGAGAATCATTAAGATAGTTTGCTGTACTGACACAGAGAATCATTGAGGTAGTTTGCTGTACTGACACAGAGAATCATTGAGTTAGTTTGCTGTACTGACACAGAGAATCATTGGGGTAGTTTGCTGTACTGACACAGAGAATCATTGAGGTAGTTTGCTGTACTGACACAGAGAATCATTGGGGTAGTTTGCTGCACTGACACATAGAATCATTGAGGTAGTTTGCTGTACTGACACAGAGAATCATTGGGGTAGTTTGCTGTACTGACGCAGAGAATCATTGGGGTAGTTTGCTGCACTGACACATAGAATCATTGAGGTAGTTTGCTGTACTGACACAGAGAATCATTGAGGTAGCTTGCTGTACTGACACATAGAATCATTGAGGTAGTTTGCTGTACTGACACAGAGAATCATTGTGGTAGTTTGCTGTACTGAGACAGGGAATCATTGTGGTAGTTTGCTGTTCTGACACAGAGAATCATTGGGGTAGTTTGCTGCACTGACACATAGAATCATTGAGGTAGTTTGCTGCACTGACACATAGAATCATTGAGGTAGTTTGCTGCACTGACAGAGAATCATTGGGGTAGTTTGCTGCACTGACACATAGAATCATTGAGGTAGTTTGCTGCACTGACACAGAGGATCATTGAGGTAGTTTGCTGCACTGACACAGAACCATTGAGGTAGTTTGCTGCACTGACACAGAATCATTGGGGTAGTTTGCTACACTGACACATAGAATCATTGAGGTAGTTTGCTGCACTGACACAGAGGATCATTGAGGTAGTTCGCTGCACTGACACAGAACCATTGAGGTAGTTTGCTGTACTGACACAGAGAATCATTGTGGTAGTTTGCTGCACTGACACAGAGAATCATGGGGAAGTTTGCTGCACTGACACAGAGAATCATTGGGGTAGTTTGCTGCACTGACACAGAACCATTGAGGTAGTTTGCTGTACTGACACAGAGAATCATTGTGGTAGTTTGCTGCACTGACACAGAGAATCATGGGCAAGTTTGCTGCACGGACACAGAGAATCATGGGCAAGTTTGCTGTACTGACACAGAGAATCATTGAGGTAGTTTGCTGCACTAACACAGAATCATTGGGGGAGTTTGATGCACTGACACAGAATCATTGGGGTGGTTTGCTGCAATGGCGGACAGAATCATTAGGAGAATGATTGAGGTAGGATGTTGCTGTGTGATACAGAGTGATTGAGGTAGGATGCTGCAGTGTGATACAGAATGATTGAGCTAGGATGCTTCAGTGTGATACAGAATGATTGAGCTAGGATGCTTCAGTGTGATACAGAATGATTGAGCTAGGATGTTGCAGTGTGATACAGAATGATTGAGGTTTATATCCACCTTGTCAGTGTGTCAGTCATGTTGTGATGATAGTGATACATAGTGTGAACCAGTCATCTTGCCATGAAGATGGTCTTATTTGCAGAAACACCTGATCTGTTACCTGTGTGGTGAGACGGGTCACAATGTCCGCAGCTGTCCAACTTCTATCTGCTACAACTGTGAGAAGGCTGCTGGTCACACGGCCAGAGATTGTCCTTCATCAAGGAAGAGACTTTGGGAGGTCTGCCATCGCTGTCAGATGCAGGGACATCGGCAATTTGTAAGTCTACATACAACTGTTGATGGTACTGACATAAGTTTGTACCGCTGTAGACTTATGCAGTATATCTGAGGTTAGGCTCAGCTTACCAAAATGTGCTTACATTACCAGCTGTGCTAAACAAAATGTCCGAAAATTGGCATAAAGCAATAGACGACCACAAAATCGCAGGTTCTGTCATGATTGACTTTAAAAAGGCTTTTGACGTTATTGACCATCAGATTCTTCTTAAAAAATGAAATATATATGGAGGCACTAACTTAACAATGAAATGGATAACCTCTTATCTCGAATGTCAATCACAGAAAGTTAGTATCAATAACAAGTTGTCTTCATCTCTAAATGTCGAATGATGAGTACCTCAGGGTTCTTTTCTTGGCCCTTTACTGTTCATAAATAATACTTTAAATGTTTCTCGCTGTGACATTGAGTTTTATGCTGATGACACCACAATGTACAATGCTTCTAAATCTTTATCCGAAATTCAATCAGATTTGAACTCTAATATGGAACTTATTAATCAGTGGTGCTTTGAAAATATAATGCTTCTTAATGTCTCCAAAACAAAGTCCATCCATATTGGAACTACCCAGAAATTGTAAAATTGTCATCAGCATTCACTCAGTGTCATGGTCAATGAACAGACAACTGAAAATGTACAAAATTTGAAGCTTCTTGGACTGCATATATACCGTACACTTTCATGGCAGAGTCAGATTGACTCAGTACTGTGTCTAAGCTAAGGCAATACTGAGGAGGCAGAAGCCTTTTCTTCCCTTTAAAACAAGACTGTTATTTTATAACAGTTATATCCTGCCTTATTAAATATACCCTGTCTCTATTTGGGGCAGCTGTTCTTATTTGATCGAGTATATAAACTTCAAAAACTGCTGCAAAAACTTAAGGACTATACATGAAATTATCCTATACCAAAACAATCTTATTGTTTACAGATCCTTAAATGACTAGTATCCTGACTGTATGAACTCTATATTAGTTATTCCTAATCAGAGAAGAGCCCCATTATGAACTAAGATCATGTACAAGCAATATACAGTATATCTGAGGCTAGGCTTATACAGTGTGTCTGAGGTCATGCTTATACAGTATATATCTGAGTCTAGGCTTATACAGTGTATCTGGGGTTAGGCTTGTACAGTGTATCTGAGTCTAGGCCTATACAGTATATCTGAGGCTAGGCTTATACAGTATATCTGAGGCTAGGCTTATACAGTATATCTGGGGTTAGGCTTGTACAGTGTATCTGAGGCTAGGCTTATACAGTATATCTGAGGCTAGGTTTGTACAGTGTATCTGAGTCTAGGCTTATACAGTATATCTGGGGTTAGGCTTGTACAGTGTATCTGAGGCTAGGCTTATACAGTATATCTGAGGCTAGGTTTGTACAGTGTATCTGAGTCTAGGCTTTTACAGTATATCTGAGGCTAGGTTTGTACAGTGTATCTGAGTCTAGGCTTTTACAGTATATCTGACACTAGGTTTGTACGGTGTATCTGAGTCTAGGCTTTTACAGTATATCTGAGGCTAGGTTTGTACAGTGTATCTGAGTCTAGGCTTATACAGTATATCTGAGGCTAGGTTTGTACAGTGTATCTGAGGCTAGGCTTTTACAGTATATCTGAGGCTAGGTTTGTACAGTGTATCTGAGTCTAGGCTTATACAGTATATCTGAGGCTAGGTTTGTACAGTGTATCTGAGTCTAGGCTTATACAGTATATCTGAGGCTAGGCTTGTACAGTGTATCTGAGTCTAGGCTTTTACAGTATATCAGAGGCTAGGTTTGTACAGTGTATCTGAGGCTAGGCTTATACAGTGTATCTGAGGTCATGCTTATACAGTATATCTGAGGCCAGGCTTATACAGTGTATCTGGGGTTAGGCTTGTACAGTGTATCTGAGGCTAGGCTTATACAGTATATCTGAGGCTAGGTTTGTACAGTGTATCTGAGTCTAGGCTTTTACAGTATATCTGAGGCTAGGTTTGTACAGTGTATCTGAGTCTAGGCTTTTACAGTATATCTGACGCTAGGTTTGTACGGTGTATCTGAGTCTAGGCTTATACAGTATATCTGAGGCTAGGTTTGTACAGTGTATCTTAGTCTAGGCTTTTACAGTATATCTGAGGCTAGGTTTGTACAGTGTATCTGAGTCTAGGCTTATACAGTATATCTGAGGCTAGGTTTGTACGGTGTATCTGAGTGTAGGCTTATACAGTATATCTGAGGCTAGGTTTGTACAGTGTATCTTAGTCTAGGCTTTTACAGTATATCTGAGGCTAGGTTTGTACAGTGTATCTGAGTCTAGGCTTATACAGTATATCTGAGGCTAGGTTTGTACGGTGTATCTGAGTCAAGGCTTATACAGTATATCTGAGGCTGGGTTTGTACAGTGTATCTGAGTCTAGGCTTTTACAGTATATCTGAGGCTAGGTTTGTACGTTGTATCTGAGTCTAGGCTTATACAGTATATCTGAGGCTAGGTTTGTACGGTGTATCTGAGTCTAGGCTTTTACAGTATATCTGAGGCTAGGTTTGTACGTTGTATCTGAGTGTAGGCTTATACAGTATATCTGAGGCTAGGTTTGTACAGTGTATCTGAGTCTAGGCTTTTACAGTATATCTGAGGCTAGGTTTGTACGGTGTATCTGAGTCTAGGCTTATACAGTATATCTGAGGCTAGGTTTGTACAGTGTATCTGAGTCTAGGCTTTTACAGTATATCTGAGGCTAGGTTTGTACAGTGTATCTGAGTCTAGGCTTATACAGTATATCTGAGGCTAGGTTTGTACAGTGTATCTGAGTCTAGGCTTTTACAGTATATTTGAGACTAGGTTTGTACAGTGTATCTGAGTGTAGGCTTATACAGTATATCTGAGGCTAGGTTTGTACAGTGTATCTGAGTCTAGGCTTATACAGTATATCTGAGGTTAGGTTTGTACAGTGTATCTGATCTATGTTGTTTATTTGTCATATTCATTTAAAAAGTGTGGCCTCTGTGGCAGAAGGGGTTACTTCACCAGCACAGCACAATGCCATAACCCACCACCCCCCACCCTCATTAAGGGGTCGCTTTTCCTCCAGGCTTAGCGCGGTTTCCTTCCACCATAATGCTGGCCACCATCGTATATAATATTTTTGAGTACTACGTAAAATTCCAATTAAATAAATCATTTGTAAAGCTTGGTTGTCTTCAAGTATTGTTTTCATGTCAAAATCAGTGTTTTGTTATGTTTGTAGGAATGTCCAGAACTATGGAGACAGTACCATGTTACAGTAAGTCTTACATTTTGTTGTCGATTTGACGTGTTAACTACTTAAGAAGTAACAGTTTAGACCCTCTGTTGTGTATCAAGAAGAATTTGCCAGCTTACAAGTAACATTGTTCAGAGCATGTGTGTATTTCTGGCTTTGAATGTAATTATGCGGACAATTCTGACAAAGCTGTATAAAGCGGGTGTCAAAGGTTAGTGGTTTACCCTTGGCACTCGTTTCCCCCAACCCATAAAACTGACTGCCTATGCAACAGTCAAAAATTTAAATCAAATAAATCAGTAAGGATATCAAATGGGCAAACAGTTCTGTGTTGTTGCCAAGCTGTAAGTGGGCAGACAGTTCTTTGTTGTTGCCAAATTGGTAATGTTCAGACAGTTCTGTGTTATTGCCAAGCTGTTAGTGTGTAGGCAGTTCTGTGTTAATACCTAGCTGTTAGTGTGCAAGTAGTTCGTGTTAATTCCAAACTGTTAATGTTCAGACAGTTGTGTGTTATTGCCAAGCTGTTAGTGTGCAGGCAGTTCTGTGTTAATGCCAAGCTGTTATTGTGCAGGCAGTTCTGTGTTATTGCCAATCTATTAGTGTGCAGGCAGTTCTGTGTTAATGCTAAGCTGTTATTGTGCAGGCAGGTCTGTGTCAATGCCAAGCTGTTAGTGTGCAGACAGTTCTGTGTTACTGCCAAGCTGTTAGTGTGCAGGTAGTTCGTGTTAATTCCAAACTGTTAGTGATCAGACAGTTCTATGTGGTTGACGAGCTGTTAGTGTAGAGACAGTTCTGTGTTGTAGCCAACCTGTACGTGGGTAAACAGTTCAGTGTTGTTGACAAACTGTAAGTGAGCAGATAGTTCTGTGTTGTTAACCAGCTGTTACTGTGCAGACAATTCTGTGTTAATGTCAAGCTGTAAGTGGACAGACAGTTATGCATTGTTGACAGGCTCTAAGTCGGCCGGCAGTTTTGTGTTATTGACAAGCTGTAAGTGAGCAAACAGCTCTGTGTTACTGACCAGCTGTAAGTGGGCAAACAGCTCTGTGTTGTTGGCAAACTGTAAGTGTACAGACAGTTCTGTGTTGTTGACCAGCTGTCAGTGAGCAGACAGTTATATATTGTTGACAAGATGTAAGTGGGCAGGCAGTTTTGTGTTATTGACAAGCTGTAAGTGAGCAGACAGTTTTGTTATTGACAGGCTGTATGATGGCACAGAGTGTTGTGTTATTGACGAACTGTGAGTGGGCACAGAGTTTTGTGTTACTGACAAGCTATAAATGGTCTGTTTTGTATTGTTGACCCGTTGTTAGCATTCGGACAGTCCTGAGTTGTTTACCAGATGTAAGTGGGCAGGTAGTTCTCTCTTGTTCACACGCTGTAAGTGGTCAGACCATTCTGTATTGTTGACAAGCTCTAAGTGGGCAGACCATGTTAAGTGGGTTTTATGTTGTTAACAAATCATTACAAATTTTATGTTGTAGACCAAGGGAAGGCTGAACAAGCTTAAACTGAAGAGAAATCCTCGTGTATACTGCCATAATTGTGGAGGGAAAGGCCATTTTGGATTTGTGAGCATATTTTCTTGTCATAATTTTATATTATGTATTTATGTAGTTACCAATATGTGGGATAATTAAAATCAACTTGACCTCTTGTTTTAAAACTTAAGCAGTCTAGGTCAGGGAAGATAAACATTGGGTTATAATTCGTCACACATTTATTTCTGAGATTTCACAGTCTTGTCTTTTGCAGTCTTCATTGATTCACTCTAGAGAATTTGTTTACTCATTTTCTTTTAATTAAAGTAACTCCACTGTTGAGAAATCAGTCTTAATGTTATATTTTAGTCATTTCCCATTTTCTGGGTCCTATTTGTAGGAATGCACAGAGTGTCAGGTCAATGCCCATTCCCCAGCTGTTTATCCATTTATAGCTAGATATGAGGAGTACAAGCCACATGCCACAGACAGTACCAAGAGAAAAGGTCAGAATTAGTTTTACTAATTCAATATGAATGTTTTAGCAGCAAGTAGGATGGGCGCCTTCACTCTCCCAACTCTCAGGTTATATGTACAGAATGAGTAAAGATAGCAGCATGGGTGGTTTCACTCTCATAACTCTCAGGTTATATGTACAGAATGAGTAAAGATAGCAGCATGGGCGCCTTCACTCTCCCAACTCTCAGGTTATATGTACAGAATGAGTAAAGATAGTGGGCTGAGTGGTTTCACTCTCCCAACTCTCAGGTTATATGTACAGAATGAGTAAAGATAGCAGCATGGGCGCCTTCACTCTCCCAACTCTCAGGTTATATGTACAGAATGAGTAAAGATAGCAGCATGGGTGGTTTCACTCTCCCAACTCTCAGGTTATATGTACAGAATGAGTAAAGATAGCAGCATGGGTGGTTTCACTCTCATAACTCTCAGGTTATATGTACAGAATGAGTAAAGATAGCAGCATGGGCGCCTTCACTCTCCCAACTCTCAGGTTATATGTACAGAATGAGTAAAGATAGCAGCATGGGTGGTTTCACTCTCATAACTCTCAGGTTATATGTACAGAATGAGTAAAGATAGCAGCATGGGTGGTTTCACTCTCCCAACTCTCAGGTTATATGTACAGAATGAGTAAAGATAGCAGCATGGGTGGTTTCACTCTCATAACTCTCAGGTTATATGTACAGAATGAGTAAAGATAGCGGGCTGAGTGTTTTCACTCTCCCAACTCTCAGGTTATATGTACAGAATGAGTAAAGATAGCAGCATGGGTGGTTTCACTCTCTCAACTCTCAGGTTATATGTACAGAATGAGTAAAGATAGCGGGCTGAGTGTTTTCACTCTCCCAACTCTCAGGTTATATGTACAGAATGAGTAAAACAGAATGAGTAAAGATAGCAGCATGGGTGGTTTCACTCTCATAACTCTCAGGTTATATGTACAGAATGAGTAAAGATAGCGGGCTGAGTGGTTTCACTCTCCCAACTCTCAGGTTATATGTACAGAATGAGTAAAGATAGCAGCATGGGTGGTTTCACTCTCCCAACTCTCAGGTTATATGTACAGAATGAGTAAAGATAGCGGTATGAGTGGTTTCACTCTCACAGATCTCATGTAGAGAACGAGTAAAGATAGCAGCATGGGTGGTTTCACTCTCACAACTCTCAGGCTGTATGTAGAGAACGAGTAAAGATAGCAGCATCTGTGGTTTCACTCTCGTGACTCTCAGGTTATATGTAGAGAATGAGTTAATATAGCAGGATGAGTGCCCTCACTCTCACAACTGTCATGTAGAGAATGAGTAAAGTTAGCAGGATGAGTGCCCTCACTCTCACAACTCTCATGTAGAGAATGAGTAAAGATAGCAGGATGAGTGGCTTCACTCTCACAACTCTCAAGTTATATGTAGAGAGTGAGTGAAGATAGCAGGATGGAAACCTTCACTCTCACAACTCTCATGTAGAGAATGAGTAAAGTTAGCAGGATGAGTGCCCTCACTCTCACAGCTGTCATGTAGAGAATGAGTAAAGTTAGCAGGATGAGTGGCTTCACTCTCACAACTCCCAGGTTATATGTAGAGAATGAGTAAAGATAGCAGGATGAGTGACTTCACTCTCACAACTCCCAGGTTATATGTAGAGAATGAGTAAAGATAGCAGGATGAGTGACTTAACTCTCACAACTCTCATGTAGAGAATGAGTAAAGATAGCAGGATGAGTGACTTCACTCTCACAACTGTCATGTAGAGAATGAGTAAAGACAGCAGGATGAGTGGCTTCACTCTCACAACTCTCATGTAGAGAATGAGTAAAGATAGCAGGATGAGTGACTTCACTCTCACAACTGTCATGTAGAGAATGAGTAAAGATAGCAGGATGAGTGACTTAACTCTCACAACTCTCATGTAGAGAATGAGTAAAGATAGCAGGATGAGTGACTTCACTCTCACAACTGTCATGTAGAGAATGAGTAAAGATAGCAGGATGAGTGGCTTCACTCTCACAACTCCCAGGTTATATGTAGAGAATGAGTAAAGATAGCAGGATGAGTGACTTAACTCTCACAACTCTCATGTAGAGAATGAGTAAAATTAGCAGGATGAGTGGTTTCACTCTCACAACTCTCATGTAGAGAATGAGTAAAGTTAGCAGGATGAGTGACTTAACTCTCACAACTCTCATGTAGAGAATGAGTAAAGTTAGCAGGATGAGTGGCTTCACTCTCACAACTCTCATGTAGAGAATGAGTAAAGTTAGCAGGATGAGTGGCTTCACTCTCATGTAGAGAATGAGTAAAATTAGCAGGATGAGTGGCTTCACTCTCACAACTCTCATGTAGAGAATGAGTAAAGATAGCAGGATGAGTGGCTTCACTCTCACAACTCTCATGTAGAGAATGAGTAAAATTAGCAGGATGAGTGACTTCACTCTCACAACTCCCAGGTTATATGTACAGAATGAGTAAAGATAGCAGGATGAGTGACTTAACTCTCACAACTCTCATGTAGAGAATGAGTAAAGATAGCAGGATGAGTGACTTCACTCTGACAACTCTCATGTAGAGAATGAGTAAAATTAGCAGGATGAGTGGCTTCACTCTCACAACTCTCATGTAGAGAATGAGTAAAAATAGCAGGATGACTGGCTTCACTCTCACAACTCTCTGGTCATATGAAAATGCAACTTTGAGCAATATATGATTAGGGGTCATTCTCATTTTTCCTATACACCTGTCACTTTCTTATTCAAAATCATAGTGTCTTGTTCTAAATATAGGACAATGAACTTTTGAGATGCAGGTTAAAATATTAAGCTTTTCTGGTTACACTATAGACCATATTGAAGGTTGTTACACTGTAGACCATATTGAGGGTTGTTACCCTGTAGGCCATATTGAAGGTTGGTTGTTACACAGTAGACCATATTGAGGGTTGTTACACTGTAGACCATATTGAGGGTTGTTACATTGTACACCATATTGAAGGTTGTTACACTGTAGACCATATTGAGGGTTGTTACACTGTAGACCATATTGAAAGCCTTTGTGAGCCCTAATGCAAGTCGTGTAAGGACCATCAACTGTCAAATATCTCCTGAAGTAGCGTAGCATTGTAAGTGCTGTTAACGATGAAAAAGATCAAATTGAGAACTGTTTTATACTTCAGATCACCGGGTGTTCGGAAACACTGGCCCTTCAAGAAAGAAGCAAAAGTTAGATGACCGCAGTGCAGGGATGACCACAGAGTTATCTGATCATGTCAAACATGGGACAAATCCTTTGGCCAAGTTCCAGTCTGAAAGACGCAGAAAACCAAATCAGGATAACAATGTAGAAAGTGTTCACTATGTGACAGATTACAGCGTCACTGACAACAGTGTCAAGTCCAAGAAAGCAGCTGATCGAAGAAAATCTATAAAGCAAAAGAAGAAAAACAAAAAGGCTGCAAATCACATCCCTACAGATGATCAAGAAAGGGGAGGTCTCATCAAAGAGACATTGAACAGTTGTAAAAATGTGAAAAATAGAAAGAAAAAATCTAAGAAAAAAAACAAGGCTGTTTCTGGAAAGACTTGTGCACAAACGGTGGTTCAGACAAAGAGAGGATTCAACATCGTTTTACCAAATGTAAAAGTTAAATTTCAGGATTAATTTTTCTTCTATTTATTTTAGGATATGATTGTGATATGAATATTATTCTCTTAAATTTTCTTTTGGAAAAGCTCATAATTAGATTTTTTGTTTGTTTGTTTTTTATTAAAATACTGTGGAATACTAATATTGAGGTCCATGGAACTGAGCATCAGACACCAAAACTGTTACTTGAGTGGTTAATGTGCAATCTCTAGTAAATGAATAGACCACGAATAATAGCTGTATTTTCTCGTGGGCATTTTTCAGAAGCCCTAGTCGTCATATTAGGGATCACATATTCAGTAAATGCGCACAGATAAGCCACTTTTCAGCTCGCCTGTACTGTAGCTTATTTAGTACTGTAAGTCTTCGCGTTCAATCATAGAGACAGCAATGTTACACAAAATTGTAGGGGTGGTATCTTAAAAAGTACTACAGGTATTGAGCTCAGGGTTTGTACACATGTAGGGCACAATAGCACGAGGAAATATTCCATCGTTTTTTAGGTGTGGGCATATTAATTTGTGAAGTATAGGGTTTCCACACATGTAGAGCAGATTAGCACGAGGAGGATATTCCATCGTTGATTCGGTATGTACATATTAATTCCCGTAAATGACTGAATCCCTGCCTGTTAGGGGTGGTGTCTAAAATATTGTATATATACTGATCTGAAGTTTTACACGCATATAAACCACAATGATGCAAGGGGGATTTTTCTATCGCTGATGCTCAGTGAGCATGATAATGACCATCAATCACCAAATCCACGATTTCAGTTTTTTTCCATTGAGCTGAAGTTCTGCATTCATTTGTCTTGTACAGGCATTGCTACCAATTACAAGTTACATTTTTTTTTCTGTCGGATATTTTAATATAGCCTGAGTATCGGTCCATTTCTGTAATGTAATTGTTTACTTAGAATTACTACCTGAAAAATTTGAATACATTTAGGAGACAAGCTCCATAGACTACATCGTACAGACCTGCTGCAGTACCTTCTCTCACACCTTCTGATCCAGCGGTGTAGCAAAGAGTGACTGTGTACATTGCACAGAATTTCTGCCATATCTGCTCTCCCAGCTTCTGTTCCAGTGGTGTAGCAGACAGTGTAGGCATTGGTTTGTGGGCTATTCTTATCAGAAATTCATCATGCCGCCGTGCTCCACACGGGTTTGCCCGCTAATCTCACAAGGAATTCCTTACACCAACCAACTTCACACGGGTTGACAGGATAATCTTACCAGGAATTTGTTAGACCGCCCTGCAGCGCACGGGTTGGCCCGCTAATCTTACCAGGAATTTCTTAGACCACCCTACTCCACACGGGTTGACAGGCTAATCTTAAAAAGAATTCCTAAGACCGCCCTGCTCCACATCCGTTGGTAGGCTTATCTTACCAGGAAATCTTTAGTCCGCCCTGTTCCACACCCATTGGCCCGCTAATCTTACCAGGAATTCTTAAGACCGCCCTGCTCCACTCCGGTTGGCAGACTAATCTTACCAGGAATTCCTCAGATCGCCTTCCTCCAAATGGCTTGCCAGGCTAATCTTACCAGGAACGGGTTCCACACCCGTTGGCCCGCTAATCTTACCAGGAATTCTTAAGACCGCCCTGATCCACACCGGTTGGCAGACTAATCTTACCAGGAATTCCTCAGACTGCCCTGCTCCACATGGATTGCCAGGCTAATCTTACCAGGAATTCCTTAAACCGCCCTCCTCCACACGAGTTGCCAGGCTAATCTTACCAGGAATTCCTTAGACCGCCCTACTCCACAAGGGTTGACAGGCTTATCATACCAGGAATTCCTTAGACCGCCGTCCTCCACATGGGTTGGCAGACTAATCTTACCAGGAATTCCTTAAACCGCCCTACTCCACGCGGGTTGGCATGAATTTCTTAGACCGCCCTGCTCCACACGGGTTGACAGGCTAATCTTACCAGGTATTAGACCGCCCTACACAAGGGTTGGCAGGCTAATCTTACCAGGAACTCCTAAGACCGCCTTACTCCACAAGGGTTGGCAGGCTTATCATACCAGGAATTCCTTAGACCGCCCTACTCCACAAGGGTTGGCAGGCTTATCATACCAGGAATTCCTTAGACCGCCCTACTCCACAAGGGTTGGCAGGCTTATCATACCAGGAATTTCTTAGACCGCCGTGCTCCACATGGGTTGGCAGGTTAATCTTACCGGGAATTCCTTAAACCGCCCTTCTCCACGCGGGTTGGCATGAATTCCGAAGACCGCCCTGCTCCACACGGGTTGACAGACTAGTCTTACCAGGTATTAGACCGCCCTACACAAGGGTTGGCAGGCTAATCATACCAGGTGTTTCTTAGACCACCGTGCTCCGCATGGGATGGCCCGCTAATCTTACAAGGAATTCTTAAGACCGCCCTTCTCCACATGGGTTGGCACGCTAATATTGCCAGGAATTCCTTAACCTGCCCTACTCCACACGGGTTGGCAGGCTAATATTACCAGTAATTCCTTAGTGCGCCCTAGTCCACACGAGTTGGCCCGCTAATCCTACCAGGGATTCCTAAGACCGCTCTGCTCCACACCGGTTGGCAGGCTAATCTTACCAGGAATTCCTAAGACCGCCCTACTCCACGGGCAGGCTAATCTTACCAGTAATTCCTTAGGGCGCCCTAGTCCACACGAGTTGGCCCGCTAATCCTACCAGGAATTCCTAAGACCACCCTCCTCCACACCGGTTAGCAGGCTAATCTTACCAGGAATTCCTTAGACCGCCCTGCTCAGCACGGTTTGGCAGGGTAATCATACCAGGAATTCCTAAGACCGCCCTACTCCACGGGCAGGCTAATCTTACCAGTAATTCCTTAGGGCGCCCTAGTCCACACGAGTTGGCCCGCTAATCCTACCAGGAATTCCTAAGACCACCCTCCTCCACACCGGTTAGCAGGCTAATCTTACCAGGAATTCCTTAGACCGCCCTGCTCAGCACGGTTTGGCAGGGTAATCATACCAGGAATTTCTTAGACCGCCGTGCTCCACATGGGTTGGCAGGTTAATCTTACCAGGAATTCCTTTGAGTATCTCGTCGTCATATGAGTAAAAAAATTATTAAGAACTACGTTAAACACCAAGCACTCCCCATTCCTTAGACAGCCGTACTACACACCGGTTGCCAAGCTACTCTTACCAGGAATTTCTAAGACCGCCCTGATCCACACAGGTTGCCAGGATAATCTTACCAGAAATTCCTTCAACCCGTGGGTTGGCCCGCTAATCTTACCAGGAATTCCTAAGGACGCCCTGCTCCACATCTGTTGGCAGGCTAATTTCAACAGGATTTCAACAGCGCGGTAACATTACATTGAGTGAGATGACCCTACTCCACACGGTTTGGCAGGATAATCTTGCCAGGTGTTCGTTAGATCGCCGCTCTGCACAAGGATTTGCTGGCTAATCATATCAGGAGTTCCTTAGTCCGTCCTACTACACACGGTTTGACAGGATAATCTTGCCAGGTGTTCGTTAGATCGCCCCTCTCCACAAAGATTTGCCGATTAATCATATCAGGAGTTCTTTGGTCCGCCCTATTGCACACGGTTTGGGAGGATAATATTGCCAGGAATTCGTTAGATGTCCTCACTCTACACGGGTTGGCACGTTAATCGTACCAGGAATTCGTTAGGTCGCCTCACTACGCACGATTGTCAGCCTAATCTTACCAAGAATTTGTCAGATCGTCAATCTCCACAATTTATTGGCCCAACTACCCTTTTCCAACAAACTGGTAAAAGATATCCCAAAACCTCTATAAAAACGTGGTGTATACAAGGGTAACCTGTTGGCATATAGCAGTATTTATTGACACAGTATTCACGGTGCATTTTCATAAGAAGCGTTTCCAGCCACCGTGTTAAACAGATAAAATACTTCCTAAGACAATCGTATCTCCCGAACCATAGCACTGAAAATCTATTGATAAGTATCTTGCAGAATTCACGACGATGTATTTGCCTAAAAATGTACATCTGATAATTACCGCATGTACAGCTGAAATATTTAACGAGTGGTTCATGTGTGAAGAACGTATCACACTTTTTACATCTCAGTGGATCGGCTGGCGATTCGAATTCACAACAGTCAGGGATGTATAACAAAACAGATTTTCACCAATATCACAAAGCTAGTGATTTTTACCCGTTTAGGGACCTGCATCGATATTTTCAAGTACGGGACACGGTTTATAAGTTGAATAGGGTACATTTTCCCGCCAAATATCCCCTACATTACGTGCGTGATACTCCAAAGCGTATAATTATAACAAGGTTACACAACTTATTACACAGCTTGGGCCGAATTCCGTTAGCATTGATTTTTTTTTTTTTTTTTTTTTTTTTTTTTTTTTTTTGTCTTAGGCCCTACTCAAGAACATTGCACTTATGCGACGACGGCTAGCATTATGGTGGGAGGAAACCGGGCACAGCCCGGGGGAAACCCACGGCCATCACCAGGTTGCTGGCAGACATTCCCACGTACTCATTAGGATTGAAGAATTACCAATTATAGGTCATCCAGGGTTTGTCCCACATGATCTCGAATCACAAAATCCCATGGTCGCCAAATAACGTATCATACCTCATGGTCGCCAAATGACGCATCTTACCCCATGGTTGGCAAATAACGGATCACACCCCTATGGTCGCAAAATGACACATCCTACCCCATCGTCACCAATTGAAGCATCTTACCCCATGGTGGTCAAATAACTCGTCTTACCCCAGGGTCGTCATATAACAGATCTTACGCCATCGTCTTACCCCGTGCTCGCCAAATAAGGTATTTTACCCCCATGGTCGCCAAAAAAGGCATCTTATACTATGGTCGCCAAATAACATATCTTACCCCATCGTCGTCAAATAACGTATCTTACCCCATCGTCGTCAAATAACGTATCTTACCCCATGGTCGCCAAATAACCTATCTTATCCCATGTTCGCTAAATAACGTATCCAACCCGTTGTCGCCAAATAAGGTATCCTACCCCATCGTCGCCAAATAAGGTATCTTACCCCATGGCTTACCCTATGCTCCCCAAATAACGTACCTTACCCCTTGGTCGCCAAATAACTTATCTTACTCGATGGCGGTCAAATAACGTGTCTTACTTCATGCTTCCCAAATAACGTATGTTATCCCATAGTCTTCAAATAGCGTATTTTACCCCATGGTCGCCAAATAACGTATCTAACCTCATGGTCGCCAAATAACATATCTTACCCCATCATCGCCAAATAACGTATCTTACCCCATGGTCGTCAAATAACTTATCTTAGTCCATGGTCGCCAAATGACACATCTTGTCCCATAGTCGCCAAAAAATGCATCTTACCCCATGGTCGCCAGATAACGTATCTTATCCCATTGTCGCCAAATAACGTATCTTACCACCCGGGGGATGGATTGATTGGTACATACTACCAAAAGTACATAAATGAGTATGCCATGGCTCTTTTCTAAATATCATTCTAGCAGTCCATAAAACCGGCTGCGAAACCTGTACCTAAGGAATCTTCGTGACATTCTTCATCATTCAAAATGCATATACATATACAGCAATGAATACATTCATTGAGTGAAACTTTAAACGACCAACCCGATTCCTGTATTTTAAGTAAACATATGGTCCCGAATCCACTAATTTGAAAGCATTTAACTCCGTTATAAAAAATAAATCGAAAGTATTTTTCTGTATAGCGTTCAATGGCCTTTAATCTGATATATATGCCATCTTTACAGTAATGCATTGTCTTCAATGAGGATCATACATACATGTTGTCAGCTCAGCACTAAAGGAGTTGTAGACCCCCTTGCTGGTATAGGAAAATGTAGACATTACCAAATGCACTTCCTCAAACACCTATCATACCCCTGATCTACGCACCGTAGTGAGAACCCTTGTTTCCCTGATCTACACCCCGTGGTGAGAACCCTTCTTTCCCCTGATCTTACACCCCTCCCCGCCCCTCGTGACAACCTTTTTCCCCTGATCTCCCCACCCCTGGTCACAATCTTTCTTTCCTCTGATCTCCCCACCCCTGATGACAAGCTTTTTTCCCTGATCTCCCCACCTCTGGTGACAATCTTTCTTTCCCCTGATCTCCCCACCCGTGATGACAAGTTTTTTTCCCTGATCTACCCCCCTGATGACAAGCTTTCTTTCCCCTGATATTCCCACCCCTGGTGACAAGCTTTTTTTCGCTGATCTACCCCCTGGTGACAAGCTTTCTTTCCCCTGATATTCCCACCCCTGGTGACAAGATTTTTTTCGCTGATCTACCCCCCTGGTGACAAGCTTTCTTTCCCCTGAACTGTCCACCCCTAGTAACAAGCTTTTCTCCCCCTGATCCACCCCATTGGTGACAGGCATTTTCCTCACGATCTGTCCCCCTGGTGACAAGATTTCTTACACTAGACAAGGCATTGCTTATGGATTTACAACTTCTAGGTTTTATTGTCACGACGTTTCGATGCAGATACTAGCATCGTTATCAAGTGAATGACATCATAACATAAAGTGCTTAAATATAGCAAGTAAAGCTACAGGTGTCAACAGGTAAGAACACAATAGAGCATATAGGGAAGTAGTGCTCAGACGATTAAGGGGTAAATTCAACGGGCTTAGGCGCTTTAGGGTGTGGTAAGGGGGAGTGTACTAGTTAGGCTTGGTGGGGTTCCTAGTCGGTTTGAAGGACTAGCAAGTCGTAAGCAATGTCTTGTCTAGTGTACTTGCGTGCCAACTTCTAAATGCCACTAAAACAAGCTTTCTTTCCCCTTATCTGCCCACCCATAGTGACAAGCTTTCTTTCCCCTGGTCTACCCCCCTGATGATAATCTTTCTTTCCCCTGATCTCCCCACCCCTAGTGACAATCTTTCTTTCCCCTGACCTATACCCTCATGGTAAGAACACCATCTTTCTGTATTCTACACCCCGTGGTGAAAACCCTTTCTTCCACTTCTCTGAACCGCGTGGTTAGAACCTTTCCTTCCCATCACCCAACTCCAAGGTGAGAACTTTTCCTTCTCCTGATCTACACCTGAGATGAGAACCTCATCTACACCCCGTGGTAAGGGTTCAGCGGCCTGTCGTGGCAATTGCCTGATGCGGGAATATCAAAGGTATACTGATCTCCAGATTGCAGCGGACTTCCATAAAACCCCAGCTGACCGGCCTTTAGACAACTTATTCTCGTCTGAGGCTTCTCTCCGACACATCTGCAAGAAAAGCAGAAAAGCCAGGTGGTATGTTTTACAACAGTCACATTCCGTGAAATCAACCATTATCACAGAGAATGTTTTACAGTCATTAATGACTTGTCTGGCCAAGAATGTGTTTGCACTGGATAATATCGCAGATAGCCTATGTTCAATATGCTGACCCAAACTTCATCACCAAACCCTTCAAACAGAGATACTGTGTTATCTCTATATTATACTGATCCAAACTTGGTCTTGTAACCCCTCTGACAGATTTACTGTGTTCATCATACCGATCCAAACTCCCTCTGACAGACTTACTGTGTTCATTATGCTGACTCAAACTTGATCTTGTTGCCTCTGACAGGTTTGTCAGCTGGTGTTCTGCCAGCTATCTGCGGATGGCCCTGGTTTCCCCCGGGCTCTGGCCGATTTCCTCCCACCATAATGCAGGCCGCCGTCGTATAGTGAAATATTCTTGAGTACGGCGTAAAACACCAATCAATCCAATCAAGCTGGCGAACCCTGACTGTTTAAATAAATCTGTACTGAAAGGAGCATGTGAAAGTAAGTAGATTGTACATAAAAGTGATAATTTGTACTTGTGTTTTCGGAGTTTGCCTTTTTATTCTACCTTCGAAAGCAAGCATGTAAGTGCAACCAACTGCATATTTCAGTGCAGATATTTATAGCTATCATTACATTTATTATCTACATAGTTCACAGAAGCAAATGTGTTACTGACCTACATGTATTTAACCTGAAATTAATATATGTCTAGATAATTTATATGTGTCCCAGTGAGAATATGGGTAGCAACCTACAGACCTGCAGTAATCGTCTCGTCCGTCCCCGTCGATGTCTCGCATAAACCACGTGCTTTGATGACCCAGGTCAACCCCTCTCTGTGACACGAATGTGTGACCTTGCCCCGAGCTGCCCGCCAATGCGCAAGACAGAAATCTTCTCTTTTTCTTCCCAATCACACTGCAATTTGAGAAGGTGCTAATTTGACTGAACTTGTTCACTTGACCAAGTGAATAAACCTGGTGACTGGATGGAATATAGACAGGTTTGTCAGTAAACAATCAATGGTGAAGGCTTTGGCATGCTGGTAGTATTTATACAGCGAGTAAACCACGGTATATACTTGAGTATCTAATCGGTTTTAAGGGCGGGTGAGCCCTTCAAGCTCAGTAGTCTAACAAAGTCGTGATAACATGAAATGAACGAGTCGTCTGTATTGACCTGCGTGAAGTAAACAGATTGTAACCCAAAAGAGTCAATAAAGCTCCTTTATGTTTGCTCATGTCGAAGGTAATGTTAGATTATCTTTACCAAAACAAAATATGAAACAAGGACGTCCAGGAGCCCATGATATACTATCCAAAAAAAGAAACGCATAACCCTGTTTTTTGCGGAGGTGATGCAGTCTTTTCAATTATGCGTAACTAAATAAGAATTGCTATTCTGCAAATATTTTTTACACAGATTAAGGAAGGGTCCATATCTAGACAACAAGGCCATCAACTTGAGGTAAGACACTCACAATGAGTCTACCACTTGAGTGGAATGTCAGTATCTGTTGTGACCACCACGGGCACGAATAACAGTTCTGACAAGCCTTGTTATGGACTGGATGAGACGCTGGATAGAGGCCTGGGGAATGTTCTGCAACTCCTCCTGCAAACATGCAACTTGCTCTTGAAGCGTTTGGGGTTGAGGTTGACGTTGGCGTAGACGTCGATCAAGTTCATCCCACAGATGCTCAATTGGGTTAAGATCCGGGGAACGGGACGCCCAGGGTAGCACATTTACATTGTTTTCGGCGAGGAAGTCCCTTGTGACACGTGCCGTGTGCGGTCTTGCGTTGTCCTGCTGGAACAACTCCCGCTGAACGTCAATGACAGGTAAGAGGTGTGGCTGCAGGATGGTGTCTCGGTAGCGTACAGCCGTAAGATTTCCCTGAACGTGGACAAGATTTGTACGACCAGTATACGATATTGCTGCCCACATCATCACACTCCCTCCACCAAATCTGTCCACTTGGAGTACGCAGTTAGGGGCATAATGTTCGTGAGCACGTCTGTAAACCCGGTTTCTACCATCACGTCTCTGCAATAGGAATCTGGACTCATCACTGAACCAAATGCGTCGCCAGTTGCGTATATTCCATGCAGTCACGTTGTTACACCATCGGAGGCGATTGGCGCGATGGTGAGGACGCAGCACGATCCCAATATAGGGCCTCCTGGCTCTCAGTCCATGTTCCCTCAGCCTGTTCCGCACTGTCTGACCTGATATCCTCCTCAGTCCCGGTATGCTGGCTGCTGTGCTTTCAGCTGTTGCACAACGGTCACGCAAATGGAGGACCCTTATGTAGCGATCTTGGGCTGCTGTAGTGACACGTGGTCGACCTGAACGCCGACGGTCATTTGTTGTCCCAGTATTGTTGTAGCGGGCAGCAAGCCGTGAAATCGTGCTCTGGCTGACGTGTAGACGCCTAGAAATGGACGATTGGGACTCTTCAGCTTGAAGTCTTCCAATGGTAATATTTCTTGTGACAGTGTCAAGACGTGGCATGTTGAATCAGTTTCAAAACACCACTTGAAAGACGCCGATTTCCGGCCCGAAGTTGCGGTTTTATAGTCACACACTGCATGCTTTCCATGCGTAAGTTCGGCGTGTAAGACTGCACGTGATGCAGTGTGGTGCTGTATTTTTTACTTCTTCCAAAAACGGCCTCCAAACTCAACATTTTCAACCAAGAAATGTTTTGAGGAATAAAATGTGTGCTAACTGTGACTATTAACAATATTAAAACACATTTTGCTCATGAAATGAAGACAAAATGTATTTATTTCATTTTAAAATAAAACAAAACACATATGCGTTTCTTTTTTTGGATAGTATATGTCATTCTGACAGATAGGCATCGTGGAGCCTCCACGTGACAACGATGTCAATGTAAGAGATATCCACCATAAACGTAAAAAGTGTAGTTGATTTCATTGTAATAGATACCCAACATCAACGTCACAAGTGTACACGACTGAAGAAATAATGTTCGAGTCAGGGTAGTCTAATGGTAGTTTTACATCAAATCGATGTAGGAGAGTTTATATTGTAAAAGTTTATGTAAATTGATACTTTTCTCTTTTAAAAAAACGTTCGCTTGGACAGAAAAAATCGCCATTTTGTTTCTTTGTTTATATTTGTCGTCTGCTTTATTCAATGTAAACAACGACCTCTATCCACCCACACAACGACAATAGACATGTCCAGGAGTCAAACGCTTCTGTCTCGTGATGGGGGCTATCTAACGACTCGGATAATGTGCACTTGGCACAGAGCCAAGCAGTGCGTTGTATGTAATAAAAAGGAATCGAAGGGTAATAGAATTCAATGTAAAGTCACAGAGCATGTACATCACAAGTGTAGACGATTTCAGTGTAACAGATACCCAGCATCGAGGTCACAAGGGTAAACAGTGTCAGTGTAACAGTCAGGTGGCATGAACGTCACAAGTGTAGACGATTTTAGTGTAACAGATACCCAGCATCGAGGTCACAAGGGTAAACAGTGTCAGTGTAACAGTCAGGTAGCATGAATGTCACAAGTGTAGACGATTTCAGTGTAACAGATACCCAGCATCGAGGTCACAAGGGTAAACAGTGTCAGTGTAACAGTCAGGTAGCATGAACGTCACAAGTGAAGACGATTTCAGTGTAACAGATACCCAGCATCGAGGTCACAAGGGTAAACAGTGTAAGTGTAACAGTCAGGTAGCATGAATGTCACAAGTGTAGACGATTTCAGTGTAACAGATACCCAGCATCGAGGTCACAAGGGTAAACAGTGTCAGTGTAACAGTCAGGTAGCATGAACGTCACAAGTGAAGACGATTTCAGTGTAACAGATACCCAGTATCGAGGTCACAAGGGTAAACAGTGTCAGTGTAACAGTCAGGTAGCATGAACGTCACAAGTGTAGACGATTTCAGTGTAAAAGATACCCAGCATCGAGGTCACAAGGGTAAACAGTGTCAGTGTAACAGTCATGTAGCATGAACGTCACAAGTGTAGACGATTTCAGTGAAACAGTCACGGAGCATGAACGTCACAAGTGTAGATGATTTCAGCGTAACGAAGAAGGAAAATGAACGTCACAAATGGAGACAATTTCAGTGTAAGAGAAGGGGAAATGAACGTCACAAGTGGGGACGATTTCAGTATAACAGATATCCAACATGGACGTCAGGGGGGTGTTTCTCAAATGGGACGTAACGTTACGCCAGCCTAATCACCATGACGTCCAATACTGACGGCATACGTCGCCTTTGCATGTGCAACCGGCGTAGCATTACGTCCCCTTTTCGAAGCAGCCCCCAGAAGTGTGAACAATGTCAGTGTGTCAGTCACGGAGCATGAATGTCACAAGTGTAGATGGTTTCAGTGTAAAAATTACGGAGTTTGCACGTCACAAGCGTGGGCGATTTCAGTGTAAAAGATACCCAGCATGGACGTGACAAGTGTAGACAATTTTAGTGTAACAGATACCCAGCATGGACATGACAAGTGTTGACAATTTTAGTGTAAAGAACACGGAGTATCAACAGTGTAACAGACACGGAAAATGAACATCACAAGTGTAAACGATTATGTTAAATGCCCCAGGTATAAACAATGTCAGAGTCACAGACACGAGGCATGAGTACCCCGTGTGTTAACGATGTCAGGGTCACAGACACGTATCATGAATGTCCGTGTGTAAACGATGTCAGGGTTACAGACACGAAACATGCATAAATGCCCCGTCTGTAAACAATGTCGGTGTAAAAGGCATGCAACACGAGTCATAGGTGTAAACAATGTCAGTTGAACAGACGCGAAGCATGAAAGTCACAGATGTAAACAATGTCAGTCTTATAGACACGCAGCATAAATGACCCGTGTGTAAACAATGTCTGTAAAAGAGACCCTATAAGTGCCATAGATATCACAATGTTAGTTGAACAGAGGCGCAGCATGAACGTCACAGATGTAAACAGTCTAATAGACACGCAGGAGGAATGTCCTACATAAAGTTCATTTCCCCTGAAATACTCAGTATAAGTCTACACGGAGTTCAGTAGGCCTACATGAAGTTCATCTAATATGTATAACTTAGTATAAGTCTACACGGAGTTCAGTAGGCCTACATGAAGTTCATTTCCTGTGTAATACTCAGTATAAGTCTGCACGGAGTTAAGAAGGCCTACATGAAGTTCATTTCCTGTGTAATACTCGGTAGAGGTCTACACGGTGTTCAGTAGGCCTACATAAAGTTCATCTAATATGTATAACTTAGTATAAGTCTACACGGAGTTCAGAAGGCCTACACGAAATTCATTTCCTGTGTAATAGTCAGTATAAGTCTACATGGATTTCAGTAGGCCTTAATGAAGTTTATTTTCTGTGTAATACTCAGTATAAGACTACACGGAGATCAGTAGGCCTACATGAAGTTCATCTAATATGTATAACTTAGTATAAGTCTGCACGGAATTCAGTAGGCCTACATGAAGTTCATATAATATGTATAACTTAGTATAGGTCTACACGGAGTTTAGAAGGCCTACATGAAGTTCATTTCCTGTGTAATACTCAGTATAAGTCTACACGGAGATCAGTAGGCCTACATGAAGTTCATCTAATATGTATAACTTAGTATAAGTCTGCACGGAATTCAGTAGGCCTACATGAAGTTCATATAATATGTATAACTTAGTATAGGTCTACACGGAGATCAGAAGGCCTACATGAAGTTCATTTCCTGTGTAATACTCAGTATAAGTCTACACCGATTTCAGTAGGCCTACATGAAGTTCATTTCCCCTGCAATACTCAGTATAAGTCTACACGGGGTTCAGTAGGCCTACATGAAGTTCATCTAATATGTATAACTTAGTATAAGTCTACACGGAGATCAGTAGGCCTACATGAAGTTCATCTAATACGTATAACTTAGTATAAGTCTGCACGGAATTCAGTAGGCCTACATGAAGTTCACTTCCTGTGTAATGCTCAGTATAAGTCTGCACGGAGTTCAATAGGCCTACAAGAAGTTCATTTAATGTGTAATACTCAGACAAAGTCTACACATAGTTCATTAGGTCTACATGAAGTTCATTTCCTGTGTAATACTCTATAAGTCTACACGGAGTTCAGTAGGCCTGCATGAAGTTCATTTCCTGTGTAATACTCAGTAAGTCTACACGGAGATCAGTAGGCCTACATGAAGTTCATTTCCTGTGTAATACTCAGTATAAGTCTACACGGAGTTCAGTAGGCCTACATGAAGTTCATTTCCTGTGTAATACTCAGTATAAATCTACACGGAGTTGAGTACGCCTACATGAAGTTCATTTCCTGTGTAATATTCAGTAAGTCTACACGGAGATCAGTAGGCCTACATGCAGTTCATTTCCTGTGTAATACTCAGTATAAATCTACACGGAGTTGAGCAGGACTACATGAAGTTCATTTCCTGTGTAATACTCTATAAGTCTACACGGAGTTCAGTAGGCCTGCATGAAGTTCATTTCCTGTGTAATACTCAGTAAGTCTACACGGAGATCAGTAGGCCTACATGAAGTTCATTTCCTGTGTAATACTCAGTATAAGTCTACACGGAGTTCAGTAGGCCTACATGAAGTTCATTTCCTGTGTAATACTCAGTATAAATCTACACGGAGTTGAGTACGCCTACATGAGGTTCATTTCCTGTGTAATATTCAGTAAGTCTACACGGAGATCAGTAGGCCTACATGCAGTTCATTTCCTGTGTAATACTCAGTATAAATCTACACGGAGTTGAGCAGGACTACATGAAGTTCATTTCCTGTGTAATACTCAGTATAAGTCTACACGGAGTTCAGTAGGCCTACATGAAGTTCATCTCCTGTGTAATACTCAGTATAAGACTACACGGAGATCAGTAGGCCTACATGAAGTTCATTTCCTGTGTAATACTCAGTATAAGACTACACGGAGATCAGTAGGCCTACATGAAGTTCATTTCCTGTGTAATACTCAGTATAAGTCTACACGGAGTTCAGTAGGCCTACATGAAGTTCATCTCCTGTGCAATACTCAGTATAAGACTACACGGAGATCAGTAGGCCTACATGAAGTTCATCTCCTGTGTAATACTCAGTATAAGACTACACGGAGATCAGTAGGCCTACATGAAGTTCATCTCCTGTGTAATACTCAGTATAAGTCTACACGGAGATCAGTAGGCCTACATGAAGTTCATTTCCTGTGTAATACTCAGTATAAATCTACACGGAGATCAGTAGGCCTACATGAAGTTCATTTCCTGTGTAATACTCAGTATAAATCTACACGGAGTTAAGCAGGACTACATGAAGTTCATTTCCTGTGTAATACTCAGTAAGTCTACACGGAGATCAGTAGGCCTACATGAAGTTCATTTCCTGTGCAATACTCAGTATAAGTCTACACGGAGTTCAGAAGGCCTACATGAAGTTCATTTCCTGTGTAATACTCAGTATAAGTCTACACGGAGATCAGTAGGCCTACATGAAGTTCATTTCCTGTGTAATACTCAGTATAAGTCTACACGGAGTTCAGAAGGCCTACATGAAGTTCATTTCCTGTGTAATACTCAGTATAAGTCTACACGGAGTTCAGTAGGCCTACATGAAGTTCATTTCCTGTGTAATACTCAGTATAAATCTACACGGAGTTGAGTACGCCTACATGAAGTTCATTTCCTGTGTAATATTCAGTAAGTCTACACGGAGATCAGTAGGCCTACATGCAGTTCATTTCCTGTGTAATACTCAGTATAAATCTACACGGAGTTGAGCAGGACTACATGAAGTTCATTTCCTGTGTAATACTCAGTATAAGTCTACACGGAGTTCAGTAGGCCTACATGAAGTTCATCTCCTGTGTAATACTCAGTATAAGACTACACGGAGATCAGTAGGCCTACATGAAGTTCATTTCCTGTGTAATACTCAGTATAAGACTACACGGAGATCAGTAGGCCTACATGAAGTTCATTTCCTGTGTAATACTCAGTATAAGTCTACACGGAGTTCAGTAGGCCTACATGAAGTTCATCTCCTGTGCAATACTCAGTATAAGACTACACGGAGATCAGTAGGCCTACATGAAGTTCATCTCCTGTGTAATACTCAGTATAAGACTACACGGAGATCAGTAGGCCTACATGAAGTTCATCTCCTGTGTAATACTCAGTATAAGTCTACACGGAGATCAGTAGGCCTACATGAAGTTCATTTCCTGTGTAATACTCAGTATAAATCTACACGGAGATCAGTAGGCCTACATGAAGTTCATTTCCTGTGTAATACTCAGTATAAATCTACACGGAGTTAAGCAGGACTACATGAAGTTCATTTCCTGTGTAATACTCAGTAAGTCTACACGGAGATCAGTAGGCCTACATGAAGTTCATTTCCTGTGCAATACTCAGTATAAGTCTACACGGAGTTCAGAAGGCCTACATGAAGTTCATTTCCTGTGTAATACTCAGTATAAGTCTACACGGAGATCAGTAGGCCTACATGAAGTTCATTTCCTGTGTAATACTCAGTATAAGTCTACACGGAGTTCAGAAGGCCTACATGAAGTTCATTTCCTGTGTAATACTCAGTATAAGTCTACACGGAGATCAGTAGGCCTACATGAAGTTCATTTCCTGTGTAATACTCAGTATAAGTCTACACGGAGATCAGTAGGCCTACATGAAGTTCATTTCCTGTGTAATACTCAGTATAAGTCTACACGGAGTTCAGAAGGCCTACATGAAGTTAATCTCCTGTGTAATACCCAGTATAAGTCTGCACGGAGTTCAGTAGGCCTACATAAAGTTCATTTCCTTTGTAACACTTAGTAAGTCTACACGGGGTTCAGTAGGCCTACACAAAGTTCATTCCCTGTGTAATACTCGGTATAAGTCTACACAGAGTTGAGTAGGCCTACATGAAGTTCATTTTCCCTGTAATAGGCAGTAAGCCTACACGGAGTTCAGAAGGCCTACATGAAATTCATTTCCTGTGTAATACTCAGTATAAGTGTACACGGAGTTCAGTAGGCCTACATGAAATTCATTTCCTGTGTAATACTCAGTATAAATCTACACGGATTTCAGCAGGCCTACATGAAGTTCATTTTCCCTGTAATACGCAGTAAGCCTACACGGAGTTCAGAAGGCCTACATTAAGTTCATTTTCTGTGTAATACTCAGTATAAGTCAGAACGGAGTTCAGTAGGCCTACATGAAGTTTATCTGCTGTGTAATACTTAGTAAGTCTACACGGATTTCAGTAGGCCTACATGAAGTTCATCTCCTGTGTAATACTCAGTATAAGACTACACGGAGATCAGTAGGCCTACATGAAGTTCATCTCCTGTGTAATACCCAGTATAAGACTACACGGAGTTCAGTAGGCCTACATGAAGTTCATTTCCTGTGTAATACTCAGTATAAGTCTACACGGAGTTCAGTAGGCCTACATGAAGTTCATCTCCTGTGTAATACTCAGCATAAGACTACACGGAGTTCAGTAGGCCTACATGAAGTTCATCTCCTGTGTAATACCCAGTATAAGACTACACGGAGATCAGTAGGCCTACATGAAGTTCATCTCCTGTGTAATACCCAGTATAAGTCTACACGGAGTTCAGTAGGCCTACATGAAGTTCATTTCCTGTGTAATACTCAGTATAAGTCTGCACGGAGTTCAGTAGGCCTACATGAAGTTCATCTCCTGTGTAATACTCAGTATAAGTCTACATAGATTTCAGTAGGCCTACATGAAGTTTATTTCCCCTGTAATACTCAGTATAAATCTACACGGAGTTCAGTAGGCCTACATGAAGTTCTTCTAATATGTATAACTTAGTATAAGTCTACACGGAATTCAGTAGGCCTACATGAAGTTCATTTCCTGTGTAATACTCAGTATAAGCCTGCACGGAGTTCAGTAGGCCTACATGAAGTTCATTTCCTTTGTAATACTCGGAATAAGTCTACACATAGTTCATTAGGTCTACATGAAGTTCATTTCCTGCGTAATACTCAGTATAAGTCTACACAGAGATCAGTAGACCTACATGAAGTTCATTTCCCCTGTAATACTCAGTAAGTCTGCACGGAGTTCAGTAGGCCTACATGAAGTTCATTTCCTGTGTAATACTCAGTATAAGTCTACACGGAGTTCAGCACGCCTACATGAAGTTCATTTCCAGTGCAATACTCAGTAAGTCTACACGGAGTTCAGTAGGCCTACATGAAGTTTATTTCCTGTGTAATACTCAGTATAAGTCTACACGGAGTTCAGTAGGCCTACATGAAGTTCATTTCCCCTGTTATACACAGTATAAGTCTACACGGAGTTCAGTAGGCCTACATGAAGTTCATTTCCTGTGTAATACTCAGTATAAGTCTACATGGATTTCAGTAGGCCTACATGAAGTTTATTTCCCCTGTAATACTCAGTATAAATCTACACGGAGTTCAGTAGGCCTACATGAAGTTCTTCTAATATGTATAACTTAGTATAAGTCTACACGGAATTCAGTAGGCCTACATGAAGTTCATTTCCTGTGTAATACTCAGTATAAGCCTGCACGGAGTTCAGTAGGCCTACATGAAGTTCATTTCCTTTGTAATACTCGGAATAAGTCTACACATAGTTCATTAGGTCTACATGAAGTTCATTTCCTGCGTAATACTCAGTATAAGTCTACACAGAGATCAGTAGACCTACATGAAGTTCATTTCCCCTGTAATACTCAGTAAGTCTGCACGGAGTTCAGTAGGCCTACATGAAGTTCATTTCCTGTGTAATACTCAGTATAAGTCTACACGGAGTTCTGCACGCCTACATGAAGTTCATTTCCAGTGCAATACTCAGTAAGTCTACACGGAGTTCAGTAGGCCTACATGAAGTTTATTTCCTGTGTAATACTCAGTATAAGTCTACACGGAGTTCAGTAGGCCTACATGAAGTTCATTTCCCCTGTTATACACAGTATAAATCTACACGGAGTTCAGTAGGCCTGCATGAAGTTCATCTAATATGTATAACTTAGTATAAGTCTACACGGAGTTCAGTAGGCCTACAAGAAGTTCATCTAATATGTATAACTTAGTATAAGTCTACACGGAGTTCAGTAGGCCTACATGAAGTTCATCTCCTGTGTAATACTCAGTATAAGTCTACACGGAGTTCAGTAGGCCTACATGTAGTTCATCTCCTGTGTAATACTCAGTATTAGTCTACATGGAGTTCAGTAGGCCTACATGAAGTTCATCTCCTGTGTAATACTCAGTATAAGTCTACACGGAGTTGAGTAGGCCTACATGAAGTTCATTTCCTGTGTAATACCCAGCATAAGTCTGCACATAGTTCAGTAGGCCTTCATGAAGTTCATTTCCTGTGTAATACTCAGTATAAATCTACACGGAGTTGAGCAGGACTACATGAAGTTCATTTCCCCTGTTATACACAGTATAAGTCTACACGGAGTTCAGTAGGCCTACAAGAAGTTCATTTTCTGTGTAATACTCAGTATAAGTCTACATGGATTTCAGTAGGCCTACATGAAGTTCACTTTCCCTGTAATACGCAGTATAAATCTACACGGAGTTCAGTAGGCCTGCATGAAGTTCATTTAATATGTATAACTTAGTATAAGTCTACACGGAGTTCAGTAGCCCTACAAGAAGTTCATCTAATATGTATAACTTAGTATAAGTCTACACGGAGTTCAGTAGGCCTACATAAAGTTCATCTCCTGTGTAATACTCAGTATTAGTTTACACGGAGTTGAGTAGGCCTACATGAAGTTCATCTCCTGTGTAATACTCAGTGAGTCTACACGGAGTTCAGTAGGCCTACAAGAAGTTCATTTCCTGTGTAATACTCAGTATAAGTCTGCATGGAGTTGAGTAGGCCTACATAAAGTTCACTTTCCATGTAATACGCAGTATAAGTCTACACGGAGTTCAGTAGGCCTACATGAAGTTCATCTCCTGTGTAATACTTAGTAAGTCTACACGGACTTCAGTAGGCCTACATGAAGTTCATTTCCTGTGTACTACTCAGTATAAGTCTGCACGGAGTTTAGAAGGCCTACATGAAGTTCATTTCCTGTGTAATACTCGATGTAAGTCTACACGGAGTTCAGTAGGCCTACATGAAGTTTATTTCTTGTGTAATACTCAGCATAAGTCTACACATAGTTCAGTAGGCCTACATGAAATTCATTTCCTGTGTAATACTCAGTATAAATCTACACGGAGTTGAGTAGGCCTGCATGAAGTTCATCTAATATGTATAACTTAGTATAAATCTACACGGAGTTCAGTAGGCCTACATGAAGTTCATTTCCTGTGTAATACTCAGTATAAGCCTGCACGGAGTTCAGTACGCCTACATGAAGTTCATTTCCTGTGTAATACTCAGTAAGTCTACACGGAGTTCAGTAGGCCTACATGAAGTTCATTTCCTGTGTAATACTCAGTAAGTCTGCACGGAGTTCAGTAGGCCTACAAGAAGTTCATTTCCTTTGTAATACTCAGTATAAGTCTTCACAGAGTTTAGTAGGCCTACATGAAGTTCATCTCCTGTGTAATACTCAGTAAGTCTGCATGGGGTTGAGTAGGCCTACATGAAGTTCATCTCCTGTGTAATACTCAGTATAAGTCTGCACGGAGTTCAGTAGGCCTACATGAATTTCATTTCGTGTGTAATACTGAGTAAGTCTGCACGGATGTGAGTAGGCCAACATGAAGTTCATTTTCTGTGTAATACTTAGTATAAGTCTGCACGGAGTTCAGTAGGCCTACATGAAGTTTATCTGCTGTGTAATACTTAGTAAGTCTACACGGAGTTCAGTAGGCCTACATGAAGTTTATTTCTTGTGTAATACTCAGCATAAGTCTACACATAGTTCAGTAGGCCTACATGAAATTCATTTCCTGTGTAATACTTAGTATAAATCTACACGGAGTTCAGTAGGCCTACATGAAGTTTATTTCCTGTGTAATACTCAGTGAGTCTGCACGGAGTTCAGTAGCCCTACAAGAAGTTCATCTAATATGTATAACTTAGTATAAGTCTACACGGAGTTCAGTAGGCCTACATAAAGTTCATCTCCTGTGTAATACTCAGTATTAGTTTACACGGAGTTGAGTAGGCCTACATGAAGTTCATCTCCTGTGTAATACTCAGTGAGTCTACACGGAGTTCAGTAGGCCTACAAGAAGTTCATTTCCTGTGTAATACTCAGTATAAGTCTGCATGGAGTTGAGTAGGCCTACATAAAGTTCACTTTCCATGTAATACGCAGTATAAGTCTACACGGAGTTCAGTAGGCCTACATGAAGTTCATCTCCTGTGTAATACTTAGTAAGTCTACACGGACTTCAGTAGGCCTACATGAAGTTCATTTCCTGTGTACTACTCAGTATAAGTCTGCACGGAGTTTAGAAGGCCTACATGAAGTTCATTTCCTGTGTAATACTCGATGTAAGTCTACACGGAGTTCAGTAGGCCTACAAGAAGTTCATTTCCTTTGTAATACTCAGTATAAGTCTTCACAGAGTTTAGTAGGCCTACATGAAGTTCATCTTCTGTGTAATACTCAGTAAGTCTGCATGGGGTTGAGTAGGCCTACATGAAGTTCATCTCCTGTGTAATACTCAGTATAAGTCTGCACGGAGTTCAGTAGGCCTACATGAATTTCATTTCGTGTGTAATACTGAGTAAGTCTGCACGGATGTGAGTAGGCCTACATGAAGTTCATTTTCTGTGTAATACTCAGTATAAGTCTGCACGGAGTTCAGTAGGCCTACATGAAGTTTATCTGCTGTGTAATACTTAGTAAGTCTACACGGAGTTCAGTAGGCCTACATGAAGTTTATTTCTTGTGTAATACTCAGCATAAGTCTACACATAGTTCAGTAGGCCTACATGAAATTCATTTCCTGTGTAATACTTAGTATAAATCTACACGGAGTTCAGTAGGCCTACATGAAGTTTATTTCCTGTGTAATACTCAGTGAGTCTGCACGGAGTTCAGTAGGCCTACATGAAGTTTATTTCCTGTGTAATACTCAGTATAAGTCTACACGGAGTTCAGAAGGCCTACAAGAAGTTCATTTCCTGTGTAATAGTCAGTATAAGTCTACACGGAGTTCAGAAGGCCTACAAGAAGTTCATTTCCTGTGTAATACTCAGTATAAGTCTACACGGAGTTCAGTAGGCCTACATGAAGTTCATTTCCTGTGTAATACTCAGTATAAGTCTACACGGAGTTCAGAAGGCCTAAAAGAAGTTCATTTCCTGTGTAATACTCAGTATAAGTCTTCACAGAGTTTAGTAGGCCTACATGAAGTTCATCTCCTGTGTAATACTCAGTAAGTCTGCATGGAGTTGAGTAGGCCTACATGAAGTTCATCTCCTGTGTAATACTCAGTATTAGTTTACACGGAGTTGAGTAGGCCTACATGAAGTTCATCTCCTGTGTAATACTCAGTAAGTCTGCATGGAGTTGAGTAGGCCTACATGAAGTTCATCTCCTGTGTAATACTCAGTAAGTCTGCATGGAGTTGAGTAGGCCTGCATGAAGTTCATCTCCTGTGTAATACTCAGTATAAGTCTGCACGAAGTTCAGAAGGCCTACATGAAATTGATCTCCTGCGTAATACTTCCCAAGACTACTGGGAGTTTATCCCCTGTGTAATACTTTGTAGGCCCACATAAAGTTCATCTCATGTGTGATAATTAGTAGGTTTACACGCAGTTCGTCCTTGTGTCATTCTTAGCAGATTTACACGGAGTTCATCTCTTGTGTAATACTGAGCAGGTCAACACGGAGTTCATCTCTTGTGTAATACTGAGCAGGTCAACACGGAGTTTATCTCTTGTGTAATACTGAGCAGGTCAACACGGAGTTCATCCCCTGTAAAATTCTTAGCAGGTAAACACGGAGATCATCCCCTGTGCAATATTTAGAAGGTCTACACGGAGTTCAGTAGGCCTACATGAAGTTCATCTCCTGTGAAACACTTAGCAGGACTGTCAGCAGTTTTAAAAAATGTTGTTCATTAACCAGTTATGTTCAATGTTGCAGTTTCTTAAAGTACAACATCAAAAAACCCTGCCGCAATGAGAGCAAAACCAGAGGATCGACAACAAAGTGATAGCTGGCAAATGGTCAAACGTAACCGGTGACAAGCGCCTTAGGCGTTGTCAGTTTACCTCGTTTTAAGGTTTCATTTTAACTGTTTATGTAAATCATAATAATAATAATAGCAAACTACACACCCCTTAGCACTAAGGCTTAAGTGAAATTAGGCAAATTACAAATTAGAAAGCCAGTTTATGGCGAAAATAAAGAAAAGAATGGGCCTCCATTGCTCAGTTGGTTAGCAACCTGCGGATGGTCGTGGATTTCCCCCGGGCTTTGCCCGGTTTTCACCCACCATAGTGCTGGCCGCCGTCGTATAACTGAAATATTCTTGTGTAAAACACCGTAAAACACCAATCAAATAAAGAAAGAAAGAAAACAATTGACTGACACTAGGCACAGGCCTGTTTCTTATACGTTTAAACTGTACAAAGTATACATGTAGAGACTGGACAGGGGAGAATATTTTGGACAACATTTGGTGGAAAGAATGGGGAATGGTTGACACATTACCTACCGGCAGTAATCATTGGCAGCCCCCTGACCCTGAACGTCAGCCCAGCCCTGGAAATACATGGGATCCCCCAAGTCGATGACGTCATAACGCCGTCTGAGGAATGACGTGGCCGGGGACGTGACGTCATCCTTAGCGAAATCATACTCTGTTATGGCGCCCGGTGATAGCATGAACACTGGCTTGTTCTGTGATTTGTGTCTAGCTTCCAACCCCCTGTTACCGCTATTCTGTAGTTGCAAGTCTAGAAAAGTACAACAAAGAATATACCATGTTAACAACTACTTGAAACAATACATTTAAAAGATAATATTTACTGGGCGAGATGATTCCTATATGGTTTTACACGTGAGTTTGTGGATGACAGATTATGTGTCGTTATGTGTTACGGGATCACAAATTATGTGTGGTCACTTGTTACGAGATCAGAGACTATGCGTCGTACCGTGTTACTGGATCACAGATTACGTGTCGTCATGTGTTGAGGGATCACAGAATATGGGTTCTCATGTGTTACGTGACCACAGAGTATGTGTCATTATGTGTTACGTGATCAGATATTACGGGAACACAGATTATATGTCGTCTCGTGTTACAGGATCACAGAGTATGTGTCGCCATATGTTATGGGATCACAGAGTATGTGTCGACACGTATTATGGGATTACAGAGCTGGTTGGCCTGGTGCCTATAAACTGCCGTCAAATAAGTGAGAAATCCCATAATACTACAATCTACGGTAGCTGACAATTCTCCTCACACTGAATACAACCAGATAACATGTCGACATACCATACAATCTACGGTAGTTGACAATTCTCCTCACACTGAATACAACCAGATAACATGTCGACATACCATACAATCTACGGTAGCTGACAATTCTCCTCACACTGAATACTACCAGATAACATGTCGACATACCATACAACCTACGGTGGCTGACAATTCTCCTCACACTGAATACAACCAGATAACATGTCGACATACCATACAATCTACGGTAGTTGACAAGTCCCCTCACACTGAATACAACCAGAAAACATGTCGACATACCATACAATCTACGGTAGTTGACAAGTCTCCTCACACTGAATACAACCAGATAACATGTCGACATACCATACAATCTACGGTAGTTGACAAGTCTCTTCACACTGAATACAACCAGATAACATGTCGACATACCATACAATCTACGGTATTTGACAAGTCTCCTTACACTAAATACAACCAGATAACATGTCGACATACAATATAATCTACGGTAGTTGACAAGTCTCCTCACACTGAATACAACCAGATAACATATCGACATACCATACAATCTACGGTAGTTGACAAGTCTCTTCACACTGAATACAACCAGATAACATGTCGACATACAATACAATCTACGGAAGTTGACAAGTCTCCTCACACTGAATACAACCAGATAACATGTCGACATACCATACAATCTACGGTAGTTGACAAGTCTCCTTACACTGAATACAACCAGATAACATGTCGACATACCATACAATCTACGGTAGTTGACAAGTCTCCTCACACTGAATACAACCAGATAACATGTCGACATACAATACAATCTAAGGTAGTTGACAAGTCTCCCCACACTGAATACAACCAGATAACATGTCGACATACCATACAATCTACGGTATTTGACAAGTCTCCTCACACTGAATACAACCAGATAACATGTCGACATACCATACAACCTACGGTATTTGACAAGTCTCCTAACACTAAATACAACCAGATAACATGTCGACATACCATACAATCCACAGTAGTTGACAAGCCTCCTCACACTGAATACAACCAGATAACATGTGGACTTACCATACAATCTACGATAGTTGACAAGTCCCCTAACACTGAATACAACCAGATAACATGTCGACATACCATACAATCTACGGTAGTTGACAAGTCTCCTAACACTGAATACAACCAGATAACATGTCGACATACCATACAATCTACGGAAGTTGACAAGTCCCCTAACACTGAATACAACAAGATAACATGTGGACATACCATACAATCTACGGTAGTTGACAAGTCTCCTCACACTGAATATAACCAGATAACATGTGGACATACCATACAATCTACGGTAGTCGACAAGTCTCCTTACACTAAATACAACCAGATAACATGTCGACATACCATACAATCTACGGTAGTTGACAAGTCCCCTAACACTGAATACAACCAGATACCATGTCGACATACCATACAATCTACGGTAGTTGACAAGTCCCCTAACACTGAATACAACAAGATAACATGTCGACATACCATACAATCCACGGTAGTTGACAAGTCTCCTCACACTGAATACAACCAGACAACATGTGGACATACAATATAATCTACGGAAGTTGACAAGTCCCCTCACACTGAATACAACCAGATAACATGTCGACATACAATACAATCTAAGGTAGTTGATAAGTCTCCTCACACTGAATACAACAAGATAACATGTGGACTTACCATACAATCTACGGTAGTTGACAAGTCCCCTCACACTGAATACAACCAAATAACATGTCGACATACCATACAATCTACGGTAGTTGACAAGTCTCCTCACACTGAATACAACCAGATAACATGTCGACATACCATACAATCTACGGTATTTGACAAGTCTCCTCACACTGAATACTACCAGATAACATGTCGACATACCATACAATCTACGGTAGTTGACAAGTCCCCTCACACTGAATACAACAGGATAACATGTCGACATACCATACAATCCACGGTAGTTGACAAGTCCCCTCACACTGAATACAACCAGATAACATGTCGACATACCATACAATCCACGGTAGTTGACAAGTCTCCTCACACTGAATATAACCAGATAACATGTCGACATACCATACAATCTACGGTAGTTGACAAGTCTCCTTACACTGAATACAACCAGATAGCATGTGGACATACCATACAATCTATGGTAGTTGACAAGTCTCCTCACACTGAGTACAAACAAGGGAGAGCGCGTTGAAATAGTTGAAATAATTAAACTCGTGTATATGTAATCCACGAGGAGCAAGTGCATGGCCAGCCAAGTGGACAATGTCAACATCGCATCTATAGATTGTTTGTTTGTCAAAGCTCACTGCGATGAACTTTACAGGCCTGACTGAGTCCATGCTGACCCTTCACTGTGAAATTCTGGGGCAACCATGGAACCACAAGCTCACTACGATGCGCTGTCAAATTTTGGCATTTCGGAGTCACGAAAAATAATTTACTTTCCACACAGATATTTGAGACATGTGGGCCTAATTATGACCCCGGACCGCTTAACGCTGAACGGAAAGAAACATGTGGGCTGTTATAGTCAGTCGGGACCGGAGAAAGTCAAAATTACAGGCACACCGCCCAGCTCCATCTTTCTTAAAACCAAGTGTATTTCTCGGAAGACAACATCCAGTGATTGTGCACAAATCCAACCCACAAATCAAGGCCAGTTTCATGGGCAGCTGAAAAGTCTCATTACTGAGAAAATTCGAGAGGTATATTTGTGCTACTGTCATTTCTGTGGGGCTGGTTACTTGTAGGTGTAAGAGATTTGTTCCTTCCTGTATGCAAGTTTAGGTCAAGCGATCTGATCATTTCTGTGGGGCAGCTTACTTGTAGGTGTAAGTGATTTGTTCCTTTTTGTATGCAAGTTTAGGATAAGCGATCTGATCATTTCTGTGGGACAGCTTACATCTAGGTGTAAGAGATTTGTTCCTTTCTGTATGCAAGTTTAGGTTAAATGATCTTGTTATTTCTTTGTGCCAGCCTAAGTATCCCAGCGTGATTGGTCATTTCTGTATGGCAATCTAAGGACATGTATCGCCGATTTGGTCATTTATGTGTGGCTATTTAGGTATCAGTAATTTGTTCGTTTCTATGTTCAAATAAAGGTATCCGTGAATTGGTCAATTTCTAGTTATTGCTAATACTGTAATTTCTGTGTGGAAATTTAAGGACATGTATCGCTGATTTGGTCATTTATGTGTGGCTATTTAGGTATCAGTAATTTGTTCATTTCTATGTTCAAATAAAGGTATCCGTGAATTGGTCAATTTCTAGTTATTGCTAATACTGTAATTTCTGTGTGGAAATTTAAGTATGTGGCAGTCTATGTATCCGTGATTTGGTCATTCTAGTGTGGCAGTCTAGGTATCCGTGATTTGGCCATTCCTGTGTGGCAGTGTAAATATCCGAACTCTAGTCATTCTTGTGTGGCAGTCTAGGTATCCGTGCTTTGGCCATTCCTGTGTGGCAGTGTAAATATCCGAACTCTAGTCATTCTTGTGTGGCAGTCTAGGTATCCATGATTTGGCCATTCTTGTGTGGCCGTCTAGGTATCCGTGATTTGGCCATTCCTGTGTGGCAGTGTAAATATCCGAACTCTAGTCATTCTTGTGTGGCAGTCTAGGTATCCGTGCTTTGGCCATTCCTGTGTGGCAGTGTAAATATCCGAACTCTAGTCATTCTTGTGTGGCAGTCTAGGTATCCATGATTTGGCCATTCTTGTGTGGCCGTCTAGGTATCCGTGATTTGGCCATTCCTGTGTGGCAGTGTAAATATCCGAACTCTGGTCATTCTTGTGGCAGTCTAGGTATCCGTGATTTGGCCATTCCTGTGTGGCAGTGTAAATATCCGAACTCTGGTCATTCTTGTGGCAGTCTAGGTATCCGTGATTTGGCCATTCCTGTGTGGCAGTGTAAATATCCGAACTCTGGTCATTCTTGTGGCAGTCTAGGTATCTGTGATTTGGCCATTCCTGTGTGGCAGTGTAAATATCCGAACTCTAGTCATTCTTGTGTGGCAGTCTAGGTATCTGTGATTTGGCCATTCCTGTGTGGCAGTGTAGATACCCGCGATTTCTTTATTTCTGTGTGTCCGGTCTCTGGTCATTCTTGTGGCAGTCTAGGAATTCGTGATTTGGCCATTCCTGTGTGACAGTCTAGGTATCTGTGATATCTGTGTTTGACCGTCTGGCCCATTTATTTTACACTGAGTCTTCTCTATGGTCATACATCAGATATCAGGCTTGATACTGTGCAATACATTTTGATACCAGAATCGACCAGGCCAAGAAGTCATCGGGGATAGATATATCAGCTGTCAGTTGACACTGTTACACTAAAGCTGGTCAGGGAGACAAGTACAAGTGTTTTCATTGTGGTGACCCTCATTTGACATATCGGGGATAGAAAGAAATTTGATCAGATCATTTTCATACAACGTAAACCTCTACAACTTTTTACACACCTTTACACATGTATATTCCCATCAGCTCTGCCAAAGAGAAAACATACATATACTGTATGCATATCTATCTCAATCGCTATAATGGTTTGCTCCCCCCCATCCGCGCGCTCTATCTCAATCGTTATAATGGTTTGCTCCCTCCCCTCCGCCCACTCTATCTCAATAGCTATAATGGTTTGCTCCCTTAGCTCCGCCAGCTCTATCTCAATGGCTATAATGGTTTGTTCCCTTCGCTCCGCCCGCTCTATCTCAATCGCTATAATGGTTTGCTCCCTCCCCTCCGCCCGCTCTATCTCAATCGCTATAATGGGTTGTTCCCTTCGCTCCGCCCGCTCTATCTCAATCGCTATAATGGTTTGCTCCCTCCCCTCCGCCCGCTCTATCTCAATCGCTATAATGGTTTGCTCCCTCCCCTCCGCCCGCTCTATCTCAATCGCTATAATGGTTTGCTCCCTTCACTCCGCCCGCTCTACCTTAATCGCTATAATGGTCTGCTCCTTTCGCTCCGCCCGCTCTATCTCAATCGCTATAATGGTTTGCTCCCCCCCCATCCGCGCGCTCTATCTCAATGGCTATAATGGTCTGCTCCCTTCGCTCCGCCCGCTCTATCTCAATCGCTATAATGGTTTGTTGTACCTCAAACGTTATAATGGTTTGCTAGCTCCCTTCCGCCCGCACTATCTCAATCGCTATAATGGTTTGCTCCCTTCACTCCGACCGCTCTATCTTAATCGCTATAATGGTTTGCTCCCTCCCCTCCGCCCGCTCCATCTCAATCGCTATAATGGTTTGCTCCCTCCCCTCGGGGCGCTCCATCTCAATGGCTATAATGGTTTGCTCCCTTCGCTCCGCCCGCTCTATCTCAATGGCTCTAATGGTTTGCACCCTCCCCTCCGCCCGCTCTATCTTAATCGCTATAATGATTTTGCTCCCTCCCCTCCGCCCGATTTGTCTTAATCGCTATAATGGTTTGCTCCCTCCCTTCCGCCCGTTGTACCTCAATCGCTATAATGGTTTGCTCCCTCCCTTCCGCCCGCTCTATCTTAATCGCTATAATGGTTTGCTCCCTTCGCTTGGCCCGCCCTATCTCAATCGCTATAATGGTCTGCTCCCTCCCCTCCACCCGCTCTATCTTAATCGCTATAATGGTTTGCTCCTTCCCCTCCGCCCGCTCTATCTTAATCGCTATAATGGTTTGCTCGCTCCTTTCCGCCCGCACTATCTCAATCGCTATAATGTTTTGCTCCCTCCCCTCCGCGCACTCTATCTCAATCGCTATAATGGTTTGTTCCCTTCGCTCCGCCCGCTCTATCTCAATGGCTATAATGGTTTGCTCCCTTCGCTCCGCCAGCTCTATCTCAATGGCTATAATGGTTTGTTCCCTTCGCTCCGCCAGCTCTATCTCAATCGCTATAATGGTTTGCTCCCTCCCCTCCGCCCGCTCTATCTCAATCGCTATAATGGGTTGTTCCCTTCGCTCCGCCCGCTCTATCTCAATCGCTATAATGGTTTGCTCCCTTCGCTCCGCCCGCTCTACCTTAATCGCTATAATGGTCTGCTCCTTTCGCTCCGCCCGCTCTATCTCAATCGCTATAATGGTTTGCTCCCTCCCTTCCGCCCGCTCTATCTTAATCGCTATAATGGTCTGCTCCCTTCGCTTCACCCGCTCTGTCTCAATCGCTATAATGGTTTGCTCCCTCCCCTCCACCCGCTCTATCTCAATCGCTATAATGGTTTGCTCCCTTCCCTCCGCCCTCTTTATCTCAATCGCTATAATGGTTTGCTCGCTCCTTTCCACCCGCTCTATCCCAATCGCTATAATGGTTTGCACCCTCCCTTCCGCCCGGTCTATCTCATTCGCTATAATGGTTTGCTCCCTCCCCTCCGCCAGCTATATCTCAATTGCTATAATGGTTTGTTCCTTTCTCTCCGCCCGCTCTATCTTAATCGCTATAATGTTTTGCTCCCTCCTTTCCGCCCGCTCTATCTCAATCGCTATAATGGTTTGCTCCCTCCCTTCCGCCCTCTCTATCTCAATCGTTATAATGGTTTGCTCCCTCCCTTCCGCCCACTCTATCTCAATAGCTATAATGGTTTGCTCCCTTCGCTCCGCCCGCTCTATCTCAATCGTTATAATGGTTTGCTCCCTCCCCTCCGCCCGCTCTATCTCAATAGCTATAATGGTTTGCTCCCTTAGCTCCGCCCGCTCTATCTCAGTGGCTATAATGGTTTGCTCCCTCCCCTCCGCCCGCTCTATCTCAATCGCTATAATGGTTTGCTCCTTCCCCTTCGCCCCTTCTATCTCAATGGCTATAATGGTTTGCTCCCTCCCCTCCGCCCGCTCTATCTCTTTCTCAGACATGCACAGTTTCTACATTTTCGAAAGATAAGTAAGACACAGTTAATAATGAATTCTTAATAATGAAGAAAGAAGCATCCCCACCAAAATGTGAAGCGTTTACCACCTTGAAAAATTTTACATTTCCGTGTTTATACCTCGGCTTCTTCCGTGTTATCAGCCAATCCACTCAATCCACAACTGGGTTTTTTAAGTGCGATTATCGTACATGTACGACATCTTTGTGAGTTCTCGTAATGACTCCGTAAGCGTCAGACAAACAATTAGGGCTCTACAAAACCAGTGGGTACCAGTATGGTGGCTCTGTAAACGTCAGATAACAATTAGGGCTTTACATAGCAACTGGGCACCGGTATGCTGGCTCTGTTAACGTCAGATAACAATTAGGGCTTTACATAGCAACTGGGTACCGGTATGGTGGCTCTGTAAACGTCAGATAACAATTAGGGCTTTACATAGCAACTGGGTACCGGTATGCTGGCTCTGTTAACGTCAGATACTAATAAGGCTCTATTAAACCAGTGGGGTACCGGTAATGACTCCGTAAGCGTCAGACAACAATTAGGCTCTACTAAACCACTGGGTACTGATACAAGGACTCCGTAGACTTCAGATATTTGGAAACTGGCGTGCTTTCTTCGTCTGTGATAACTGGATTATCCACAGAAACCGCAATTTTACACAGGAAATAGTCAGGGTTTAAACAGATTGGTAAAAAAAGTATATGCGGTTGAAGTATATAAGACATGGGTTTCCTTCTCTCTTAGAAACACTAGAAAACCATTATGACTTCCCCAGTGCCGACAGTCTGTTTATTCAGCAGGCCATGGAAATGGGTTGGTCCCTTCCTTCACAGATCGAGACAATTGGCGGGCGGCCGCAGAGTTTTGTGTACAAGGAAGTTACACACTGGTGTTGTCTACTGTAGAAAATATCGTGGGGATACACACTGGTGTTGTCTACTGTAGAAGGTATCGTGGGGATACACACTGGTGTTATCTACTGTAGAAGGTATCGTGGGGATAAACACTGGTGTTGTCTACTGTAGAAGGTATCGTGGGAATACACACTGATATTGTCTACTGTAGAAAGTATTGTGGGGATACACTACTGGTGTTGTCTACCGAAGAAAGTATCGTGGGGATACACACTGGTGTAGAAAGTATCGTAGGGATACACATTGGTGTTGTGTACTATACAAAATATCGTGGGGATCCACACTGCTGTTGTCCACTGTAGAAAATATCGTTTGGATAATGTCTGTCTGTCTGTTCATCTGTCTGTCTGTCTGTCTGTCTGTATGTATGTACGTACGTATGTATGTATGTATGTATGTATGTATGTATGTATGTATGTATGTATGTATGTATGTATGTATATATGTATGTATGTATGTATGTATGTCTATATGACTGTCTGTATATATATTGTCTGCATGTACTGTAAGGTGAGTGAGTGAGTGCTGTCTGTCTGTCTATCTGTCTGTATGTATGTCTATATATTGTCTGGATGTACTGTAAAGTGAGTGAGTGAGTGCTGTCTGTCTGTCTATCCGTAGCAGAGGTTAAAAGTCCATGTAAATATTTCGTCAGTGATTATGGCCTCAAGATATAGATGTACCATCAATGTTTACACAGACTTGTCTTGTTCTACAAACGTAAAGAACATGGAGAGCACAACGTAGAGTGATGACACGTCTGCTGTCCACAAACAATGTGCACTAATGATACGTCTGATGTCCACATACAGTTTACACTAATGGCACGACTGATGTCTACAAACAAGGTAGCGTGATGACACGTCTGATGTCCACAAACAATATGCAGTGATGACACGTCTGATGTCTTATGAATGCATGAAGCACAGTCCGATCCTCATCCTTTTTGTCTCAGCATGACAGCATACTGATAAAGGACGGAATTACACCCGGATTCTTATCTCTTCTTTCTCAGTTTAACAGTATACTGATGAAGGATATAAATACACTCGGATTCTCATCTCTTTTGTCTCAGTTTAACAATATACTGATGAAGGATATAAATATACACGGATTCTCATCTCTTTTGTCTCAGTCTGACAGTATTCTGATGAAGGATATAAATATACCCGGATTCTCATCTCTTTTGTCTCAGTCTGACCGTATTCTGATGAAGGATATAAATATACCCGGAATCTCATCTTTTTTGTCTCAGTCTGACAGTATTCTGATGAAGGATATAAATATACCCGGAATCTCATCTTTTTTGTCTCAGTCTGACAGTATTCTGATGAAGGATATAAATATATCCGGATTCTCATCTCTTTTGTCTCAGTCTGACAGTATTCTGATGAAGGATATATACCCGGATTCTCATCTCTTTTGTCTCAGTCTGACGGTATTCTGATGAAGGATATAAATATACCCGGAATCTCATCTCTTTTGCCTCAGTCTGACAGTATTCTTATGAAGGATATATACCCAGATTCTCATCTCTATTGTCTCAGTCTGACAGTATTCTGATGAAGGATATAAATATACCCGGATTCTCATCTCTTTTGTCTCAGTCTGATAGTATTCTGATGAAGGATATATACCCGGATTCTCATCTCTTTTGTCTCAGTCTGATGGTATTCTGATGAAGGATATAAATACACTCGGATTCTCATCTCTTTTGTCTCAGTCTGACAGTATTCTGATGAAGGATATCAATATATCCGGATTCTTATCTCTTTTGTCTCAGTCTGATAGTATTCTGATGAAGGATATCAATATATCCGGATTCTTATCTCTTTTATTTTCTCTGACAGTATTCTGATGAAGGATATAAATATACCCGGATTCTCATCTCTTTTGTCTCAGTCTGACAGTATTCTGATGAAGGATATAAATATATCCGGATTCTCATCTCTTTTGTCTCAGTCTGACAGTATTCTGATGAAGGATATATACCCGGATTCTCATCTCTTTTGTCTCAGTCTGACGGTATTCTGATGAAGGATATAAATATACCCGGAATCTCATCTCTTTTGTCTCTGTCTGACAGTATTCTTATGAAGGATATATACCCGGATTCTCATCTCTATTGTCTCAGTCTGACAGTATTCTGATGAAGGATATAAATATACCCGGATTCTCATCTCTTTTGTCTCAGTCTGATAGTATTCTGATGAAGGATATATACCCGGATTCTCATCTCTTTTGTCTCAGTCTGATGGTATTCTGATGAAGGATATAAATACACTCGGATTCTCATCTCTTTTGTCTCAGTCTGACAGTATTCTGATGAAGGATATAAATATACCCGGATTCTCATCTCTTTTGTCTCAGTCTGACAGTATTCTGATGAAGGATATAAATATATCCGGATTCTTATCTCTTTTGTCTCAGTCTGACAGTATTCTGATGAAGGATATAAATATATCCGGATTCTTATCTCTTTTGTCTCAGTCTGACAGTATTCTGATGAAGGATATAAATATATCCGGATTCTTATCTCTTTTGTCTCAGTCTGACAGTATTCTGATGAAGGATATAAATATACCCAGATTCTCATCTCTTTTTGTCTCAGTCTAACATTATTCTGTTGAAGGATATTAACACACCCTGATCTTCATCTGTATTCCGATGCCCTCAGCTCCTGGAACCATGCACCTTCACAAGACGCATGTCAATTCAATCTCTTGCCAGCCCTACCGATCTCCATGTGTGTATCAGAAACCACGGCGTTCTCGGAGTGAATTGTGTATCAGAAGACAAAGCAGCTGTTGAATCTTGTGTGGTCGGGGTATGCCATGATCTCACGATGTAGTATGCCCGTGAGAAGGTGGCAGTGAGGCCATGAGCCCAGATTACAGATCGTTTTTTGAGACTAAATAGCTGCTCGGCTCTGTAACTGCCGCGAGCTGCACCCCCAAGGAATCGCTCTTACAGTTTATCGTCTAGTGCGTACATGTGGAGTGACATGGGCCAAATGCGGACGTGCCCGTAGCAGATACCGAAACGCTCTTAACATGTCAGGTTGTACCGGGCTCTAACTCTGACGAACTTTTTATCCATTAAATCAGAATCTCCATAATAAGTCACCAATAATCAGATGTAATATGTGGATCAAAATTACAGATGCAATGCGCCATTAGGCACAATAGATTAGCCATACGTAATCCGCCACATCTCGTGCTCATCGCATCTGTCGTTACAGTGTCTATAGAACGACATATCGCAATCAAAATAATATGGACATTGTCGTTCAAGATTCCAAAGAAGTAAATGAACTAAGGACCTCGAAGATCTTTGATGTCTTTCCGAAATGATCAAAAATTGTACATAGAGAAGTTAATATTTTCTTACTGTACTGTCTCAGTTGTTTGTGTTAAAATGTCTTGCTAGTTACTAGAGAACTGGGTCGTCCAATTGCTGGTGATGGCTGTAAAATAAAAGTCAGTGGAGACGCTGAGAATTAAGACTTTTATACGCATGTGTCTCGCCCGACCTAATGAACTGAATGAACGTAACACCAGGCGTATAATAACTACCTAAATTATACAAATGTTGCTAACGGAGTGAATAATTAAACCCCATTATTATCAACACATACAATTAAGGCGATGATGCTATCCACAAATACAAAGAAGACGGTGATACTAGCCACACATACAAAGAAGATGTTGGTACTATCCACACATACAAACAACACGATGATACTAGCCACACATACAAATAAGACGGTGATACTAGCCACACATACAAATAATACGATGATACTAGCCACACATACAAATAAAACGGTGATACTAGCCACACATACAAATAAGACGGTGAAACCAGCCATACATACAAATAAGACGGTGATACTAGCCACACATACAAATAAGACGGTGATACTAGCCACACATACAAATAAGACGATGATACTAGCCACACATACAAATAATAAGATGATACTAGCCAAACATACAAATAAGACGATGATACTGGCCACACATACAAATAAGACGATGATACTAGCCACACATACAAATAAGACGATGATACTAGCCACACATACACAGAAGACAATGATACTAGCCACACATACAAAGAAGACGATGATACGACCAACACGTACAAAAAAGAAGGTGATACTAGCCACACATACAAATAATACGATGATACAAGCTACACATACAAAGAAGACGATGATACTAGCCACACACACAAATAAGACGCCGATACTAGCTACACATACAAAGAAGACGATGATACTAGCCAAACATACAAATAAGACGATGATACTAGCCACACATACAAATAAGACGATGATACTAGCCACACATACAAATAATACGATGATACTAGCCAAACATACAAATAAAACGGTGATACTAGCCAAACATACAAGTAAGACGGTGATACTATTCCCACATAAAAATATGACGGGAGTACTAGCCATACAAAAAAGACGGTGATACTATCCACAAATACAAAGAAGACGATGATGCTATCCACAGATACAAAGATGACGTTGGTACTATCCACAAATACAAACAAGACGGTGATACTAGTCACACATACAAATAAGACGGTGATACTAGCCACACATACAAATAAAGTCCACAACCCTATCAAACCCGACGCACTTCTGTACCCACCCCCCACCACTACTGTCCTCTTCCCACCAGCCTAGTTTGTCCTAGTCGTGAGTAAGGCGAGACGACAGTGATCACTATGAGATAGCCGGTTGGCCCACACTCATCGTTCGCCCGTGTTTACAAGAGCGCCGATATAGTATAGAATGGTTGATCACGGTCACCAGACTGAGCGCCTCTTTCTCTCACTCACGCCATGGCTTTATGTAGTAATACCCCATGCTTTTTGCAGTTCTTTGGTATATCACTGAGCCCGGATTTGGGCTGGGCCAGCTGTTACTGAACAAACCCGCGGGACTTTGATGTAGTGCGGAGGAAAACCGGTGGGATAGAATATGATCTATTCCCTGGGAGTAGAGCGGCTCTGTTTACTATGGGTTATTGTTTCATTCAGATAAACTGATATCACGCAACTGCACAGAGTAAATGTTGCCACATGGGGACTAAACTCTGTAGCCGTGGTGTTGTATCACGTTAACAAAGTTAACCATCCAACCAAACTGAAGTAATGTCGGACATATTTCCACAAACTATTCCATCATGGTTGTAAAAAAAATCGGTACTGTATAGTCGCTCCGAATCCAACCTTTTTAATAAAGGAGTCTTTTTGAAATGTGCAAATTCCAACACTTTTTTGAAACTGATCTTACTGATGCCGCTCAAAGTTGACAGAGGAGTTTGGTCTGATCGTATACAAATTGCAATCCAAGGAGAACTTCTTTCCACGGCAAAGAAGGTCTGAATTACAAACATGTATAAGCGCATTAAAAGTAAAGTACAGATCTACTTACATGTAAAACAACATTCAGTAACAAACAGACTGCGGAACATACACGTCTGTACATGTTTTCACGGCGTATGTCAGCTGTAGGCTCGGCTCGACTGAAGATTCACAAACAGCCATAGGTTGTAGTCGTGGCCTAACTATGACTGGCAGCTGCAAGTGTAGTCTGTGGGTGACGGATGTGCCAGTAGTCTGTGGGTGTCTGTTACTTGTACAGTTTGTGGGAGATAGGTGCAGTCTGAGGGTGACAGCTATGGGTGTAGTCTGTGGGTGACAGATATAGGTGTAGTCTGCGGGTGACAGATATAGGTGTAGTCTGTGGGTGACAGATATAGGTGTGGTCTGTGGGCGACAGATATAGGTGTAGTCTGTGGGTGACAGTTATAGGTGTGGTCTGTGGGTGACAGATATAGGTGTAGTCTGTGGATGACAGATATAGGTGTAGTCTGTGAGTGACAGATATAGGTGTGGTCTGTGGGTGACAGAAAAAGGTGTGGTCTGTGGGTGAGAGATATAGGTGTGGTCTGTGGGTGACAGAAAAGGTGTGGTGTGTGGGTGAGAGATATAGGTGTGGTCTGTGGTTGAGAGATATAGATGTGGCCTGTGGGTGAGAGATATAGGTGTTGTCTGTGGGTGAGAGATATAGGTGTAGTCTGTGGGTGACAGATATAGGTGTAGCCTGTGGGTGAGAGATATAGGTGTAGTCTGTGGATGACAGATATAGGTGTAGTCTGTGAGTGACAGATATAGGTGTAGTCTGTGAGTGACAGATATAGGTGTGGTCTGTGGGTGACAGAAAAAGGTGTGGTCTGTGGGTGAGAGATATAGGTGTGGTCTGTGGGTGACAGAAAAGGTGTGGTGTGTGGGTGAGAGATATAGGTGTGGTCTGTAGTTGAGAGATATAGATGTGGCCTGTGGGTGAGAGATATAGGTGTTGTCTGTGGGTGAGAGATATAGGTGTAGTCTGTGAGTGACAGATATAGATGTGGCCTGTGGGTGAGAGATATAAGTGTTGTCTGTGGGTGAGAGATATAGGTGTAGTCTGTGGGTGACAGATATAGGTGTAGTCTGTGGGTGACAGATATAGATGTGGCCTGTGGGTGAGAGATATAGATGTGGTCTGTGGGTGAGAGATATAGGTGTAGTCTGTGGGTGAGAGATATAGGTGTGGTCTGTGGGCGACAGATATAGGTGTAGTCTGTGGGTGACAGATATAGGTGTAGTCTGTGGATGACAGATATAGGTGTAGTCTATGAGTGACAGATATAGGTGTGGTCTGTGGGTGACAGAAAAAGGTGTGGTCTGTGGGTGAGAGATATAGGTGTGGTCTGTGGGTGACAGAAAAGGTGTGGTGTGTGGGTGAGAGATATAGGTGTGGTCTGTGGTTGAGAGATATAGATGTGGCCTGTGGGTGAGAGATATAGGTGTTGTGTGTGGGTGAGAGATATAGGTGTAGTCTGTGGGTGACAGATATAGATGTGGCCTGTGGGTGAGAGATATAGGTGTTGTCTGTGGGTGAGAGATATAGGTGTAGTCTGTGGGTGACAGATATAGGTGTAGTCTGTGGGTGACAGATATAGATGTGGCCTGTGGGTGAGAGATATAGATGTGGTCTGTGGGTGAGAGATATAGGTGTGGTCTGTGGGTGAGAGATATAGGTGTGGTCTGTGGGTGACAGATATAGGTGTGGTCTGTGGGTGACAGATATAGGTGTAGTCTGTGGGTGACAGATATAGATGTGGCCTGTGGGTGAGAGATATAGGTGTTGTCTGTGGGTAACAGATATAGGTGTAGTCTGTGGGTAACAGATATAGGTTTAGTCTATAAGCGTAGTCTGTGGGTGAGAGATATAGATGTAGTCTGTGGGTGAGAGATATAGGTGTGGTCTGTGGGTGAGAGATATAGGTGTTGTCGGTGGATGACAGATATAGATGTAGTCTGTGGGTGAGAGATATAGGCGTATTATGTGGGTGAGAGATATAGGTGTGGTCTGTGGGTGACAGATATAGGTGTAGTCTGTGGGTGACAGAAAAAGGTGTGGTCTGTGGGTGAGAGATATAGGTGTGGTCTGTGGGTGAGAGATATAGGTGTTGTCGGTGGATGACAGATATAGGTGTATTCTGTGGGTGAGAGATATAGGCGTATTCTGTGGGTGAGAGATATAGGTGTGGTCTGTGGGTGAGAGATATAGGTGTACTCTGTGGGTGACAGAAAAAGGTGTAGTCTGTGGGTGAGAGATATAGGTGTGGTCTGTGGGTGAGAGATATAGGTGTGATCTGTGGGTGAGAGATATAGGTGTGGTCTATGGTTGAGAGATATAGGTGTGGTCTGTGGGTGAGAGATATAGGTGTGGTCTGTGGGTGACAGAAAAAGGTGTGGTCTATGGGTGAGAGATATAGGTGTGGTCTGTGGGTGAGAGATATAAGTGTGGTCTGTGGGTGAGAGATATAGGTGTGGTCTGTGGGTGAGAGATATAAGTGTGGTCTGTGGGTGAGAGATATAGGTGTGGTCTGTGGGTGACAGATATAGGTGTGGTCTGTGGGTGAGAGATATAAGTGTGGTCTGTGGGTGAGAGATATAGGTGTGGTCTGTGGGTGACAGAAAAGGTGTGGTGTGTGGGTGAGAGATATAGGTGTGGCCTGTGGTTGAGAGATATAGATGTGGCCTGTGGGTGAGAGATATAGGTGTTGTGTGTGGGTGAGAGATATAGGTGTGGTCTGTGGGTGACAGAAAATTTGTGGTGTGTGGGTGAGAGATATAGGTGTGGCCTGTGGTTGAGAGATATAGATGTGGCCTGTGGGTGAGAGATATAGGTGTTGTGTGTGGGTGACAGATATAGGTGTAGTCTGTGGGTGACAGATATAGATGTGGCCTGTGGGTGAGAGATATAGGTGTTGTGTATGGGTGACAGATATAGGTGTTGTCTGTGGGTGACAGATATAGATGTGGTCTGTGGGTGACAGATATAGGTGTAGTCTGTGGGTGAAATCTATGGGTGTAGTTTGCATGTGATAATTATAAGCGTGGTCTGTAGGTGATAGGCGTATGATCTGTGAGTGAAACTATAGGCATAGCCTGGGAGTGACAGCTTTACGTGTAGTCTGTAGGTAACAGGCGTATAGTCTGCCGGTGAAACTACTGGCGTAACCTGTGAGTGACAGCTTTAGGTGTAGTCTGCGTGTGACAGCTATACGTACGTGTACCTTACAGAAGACACATGACAAGTAATAGCCATCTGTTGTGGCCAAAACCGCCCTTACAGCTCGATCTGTTTAACAAACGACACGGACACTCAATATCTTGAGTGGTATCGTAACGGACGTAGTACCTGAATGACCCTCTACTTATTCAGCCTGTCCCATGACTACTCTAGGCAGGTCAAACCTGACCTGAGCAAAGAGACAATAAAACATATAAACACATTTGTTAGCTGGCCATTTCGAGCCGTAGTATATTAATCCTAAATACTTGTACTTTGACCTGGTGCACAGAAACCACAGACGTGCTTACATGAAGCCGATTCAAACAAGTAACCATTAAAATGTCTACATGAAGCCGATTCAAACAAGTAACCATTAAAATGTCCTACATGAAGCCGATTCAAACAAGTAACCATTAAAATATCTACATGAAGCCGATTCAAACAAGTAACCATTAAAATGTCTACATGAAGTCGATCTAAAGACGTAGCCACTGATATGTCTACATGAAGCCGATCCAAACACGTAACCACTGATGTGTACATGATGACAATACAAAGATCTAACAACTAAAATTTCTACATGAAGGTTATTCTAAGGTCTAACAACTGACATGTCTACATGACGACAATCAAACACGTAAACCACTGAAATGTCCACATTAAAAGGTGTACATGACTGTCAACCACTGATAGGTATACATGACTGTCAACCACTCATAGGTGTACATGACGTTCAACCACTAAAAGGTGTACATGACGGTCAACCCCTAATAGGTGTACATGACGGTCAACCACAATAGGTGTGCATGACTGTCAACCACTGATAGGTGTACATGACGGTCAACCACTAATAGGTGTACATGACGGTCAACCACTAATAGGTGTACATGACGGCAGCCCAAATGGCTAACCACTGACATGTCTATATAAAGATATTCCCAAACGACTAAGCAGCAAACGCGTAACAAATAACATGTCTACATGAAGGCAATGCAACATGTAACCAGTAGCATTTCTCCAGTTATGGTAATGAATGTTCCTGCTGCAGATCAAGGGACAAAAAAACGCAGTTAGGCAATATATCGAAGCAGCCCCACTCCCCAAAGCTAATTAAGTAATCATAAAGGTTATGTTATTTAGTAATCGCTGGTTTACATTTGCTATGTAATTACTTAGTAAAGAAAAAGTTGGCCATTTTAACATTTCCTATATAATAACATGTAAATGCTGGACAATGGTGACTTGCTATATAATAACATGTAAATGCTGGACAATGGTGACTTGCTATATAATAACATGTAAATGCTGGACAATGGTGACTTGCTATATAAATGACATGTAAATGCTGGACAATGGTGACTCCCTATATAATAACATGTAAATGCTGGACAATGGTGGCTTGCTATGTAATAACATGTAAATGCTGGACAATGGTGACGCTATGTAATAACATGTAAATGATGGACAATGGTGACTTCCTATATAATGACATGTAAATGCTGGACAATGGTGACTTGCTATATAATGACATGTAAATGCTGGACAATGTTGACTTGCTATATAATAACATGTAAATGTTGGACAATGGTGACTTGCTATGTAATAACATTTAAATGCTGGACAATGGTGACGCTATGTAATAACATGTAAATGATGGACAATGGTGACTTGCTATATAATGACATGTAAATGCTGGACAATGGTGACTTGCTATATAATAACATTTAAATGCTGGACAATGGTGACTTGCTATATAATAACATGTAAATGCTGGACAATGGTGACTTCCTATATAATGACATGTAAATGCTGGACAATGGCGACTTGCTATGTAATAAACATGTAAATGTTGGACAATGGTGACTTGCTATATAATAACATGTAAATGTTGGACAATGGTGACTTGCTATATAATAACATGTAAATGCTGTACAATGGTGACTTGCTATATAATGACATGTAAATGCTGGACAATGGTGACTTGCTATGTAATAACATGTAAATGTTGGACAATGGTGACTTGCTATATAATAACATGTAAATGTTGGACAATGGTGACTTGCTATATAATAACATGTAAATGCTGGACAATGGTGACTTGCTATATAATGACATGTAAATGCTGTACAATGGTGACTTGCTATATAATAACATTTAAATGCTGGACAATGGTGACTTGCTATGTAATAACATGTAAATGCTGTACAATGGTGACTTGCTATATAATGACATATAAATGCTGTACAATGGTGACTTGCTATATAATAACATGTAAATGCTGTACAATGGTGACTTGCTATATAATAACATGTAAATGCTGTACAATGGTGACTTGCTATATAATGACATTTAAATGCTGGACAATGGTGACTTGCTATATAATAACATTTAAATGCTGGTACAATGGTGACTTCCTATATAATGACATGTAAATGCTGGACAATGGTGACTTGCTATATAATGACATGTAAATGATGGACAATGGTGACTTGCTATATAATGACATGTAAATGATGGACAATGGTGACTTGCTATTTAATTACACGTAAATGATGGACAATGGTGACTTGCTATGGAATTACATATAAATGTTGGACAATTGCCATTTCCTACGTAATTACATTAAAACATTGTAAAATGGCCAATATATGTAAAGTGGTCAGTAATCATTTATTATGTAATTACATGGACAAACCGGTCAGTGGTCACTTGCCACGTAATTCAGTACGAACCATATGGTGTATGTGTGCCTATAGGTGCAAGATCTCACCTGTAAGTAGTAGGCACTGGTGATGAGAAGCTGGTGGTAATAAGTGACACTGGAGTGCCTCTGGCCATTCACGTCCCTCATCTTCCATTGTCTTCCCACACTGCTCCTGTATCTGGACACACCATTCTCTACACGGTAGATTGATTGACCCCTGGCAAGGGGGCGCGTGCAATGCGCAGAGGAATGGTAACAACTCCACAGAACATCCCATATTTAGAGGTTCTTTATAAGTGTAGATCGCTCTTTCAGCTTCTGATTGATTTGTATGCTCGAAGAAATTCGGTAAAACAGTTTGGTTATAGAGATTCAGTTTTTTACACACATCTATCGTGAGATCATCACATACCCGTGAAGTTTGAGGTAAAGTAAATCCAAGGGACAACGTTTGGCAGACTCCACAGATCAGAATAACTACAGTGACAATCAGCTGACTGACTGGTGGCACCGTGGCATAAGTACTATTCCCCATTGTGGCCGGTAAGGAACTTGCGAGGATTGAGGGACATATGATAGCAGGATCGCAGACACAGACCCATTTAATCCTGGCTCTGATCGCCCTGTCTGTTTCTGCTGTTGTCTGTGAGCATCTGCGGAAGTCAGCAATCTCGTTCCCCAGGGATGGGCTTTCGAACTATCTGCCCTGCCCGTCCATCCAGATCAAGGGCCGACTTGTTATGTTTATCCCGGGCCTCGCAGTTATTGCGGCGTCCTGTGACCTCTGCGTTTAAGTAGTCCACGCGGGTTGGAGGGTTTGTGGACCCGTCCGTGTGTGGACATCGGACCGGCGCGTGTCACCGCACAGAGACTAGGTGAAACGCATGCAGGTTTATCCTCTGCACTAACTAATATATAACCGGTCCGGGCGAATTCGACAAACTAAAGCCAGGGGGTTATAACAAACACACAATAGCTACTGTTGGAGTCTGCTCATAGATATGACCACATGGAACGCAAATACCCGCTTAAGACAGGGTGTAGTGTTACCCATTTCCGATAATAGAATGTAGAGTTATACACCCTGATTGGAATAGGAGAAAACATGACCTCCTACCAGGCAGTTAATAAGATCGACATCAATAGACACCCAGAAAAGTAGGCTAGTATCTTCTGCAACTAAAATAGCACAGGCCAAGCATTAACTTCAGAGTTTACTTTGGGATAAACTGGCACCATAGCATTGAATTAATTATAAACAATGTCTTCGTCTCTCGATCCGTCATGCAGTGAGGTCATACTCTCAGCGTATGGATGAATACACTAGACGTTTAGCAGGAAACATCGGACACGTAAAAGCCATTAAGATGCATTATCGGCTAGTGGCATTTCTAGTAATAGTTTGCATCTAAACTACAATCCCCTTTTACAATATATATGCAAATTAGCATTTCAAATCTACTTTAAACAGCTGTTGACCAGACTATATTTATCTTCTTAGATAAATTTTAAAGTATTGTCTAAATAGATCCCAACTACCACGGCCAGGGGAAGTTATGCGTACAACACAATGTATCATTGCTAATTAGCGATTTGAAAGTCTTGTCTAAACAGATGATAGCTATTACTGCTAGCAATAGTTTGCACCTAAAACAGCAGGCCTCAGAGTAATCTCTTTTTATAATATATTTGCTAATTAGCATGTCTAACCTTCTGTAAACAATTGTTGACCAGAAGACTTATTTATCTTCTCAGAATTTCAAAGTATTGTTTAAATAAATCCTAAACACCACAGCCAGGAGAAGGTATGCGTATGACGCAATATATTTGCTAATTAGCGATTTGAAAGTATTGTCTAAATAGATGGCAACTATCACTGCCAGGGTTATGCTATCCTTACAAGAAAATATATTCCATTGGCGTCGGAAGCAGTATGGCCGGTAACGCCATTGCTGTATTGCTTTTCATAAAAAATAAGTTTAAAAAGTTAATAAAATAAATCAAAAGTAAAAGTCTTTCTTGTATGTCTTTTCTGTATTCTACAATTTATGCTCAACTGACTGATTAACTTTTAAGGTTAAACATGCTGCATTGACTTACAAATTGTGTGTCTGTGGGAATGAGGGGAGTGCAGGTGCTTTTGATGCCTGGGCAATCCCTATACCCTCGACTATAATTATGTGAGACAGTCATTCCGTACGACACACCACCTTTGCGAAATAGCGCATTTATTATTCAATCAACCATTCGGTACAGTAGGCCTCTTTGATAGCTAAGTTCTGCATAGCGCTATCATAGCAGCGCTAAATAGAAAATATATTGCTCTTCCAGGAAAACCGCCCAGCTGTCCTCTTTGATAGTTAGTATCTACATTTAGGCACATATATTGTTCTTTCAACCAGTTGGCATACATGGCTTCTTTGGAAGTTAGCTTTTGCATAGCGCTATCATAGCAGCGATAAATAGCGAATATATTGTCCTTCCAAAAAATCCGCACAGTTGATGGTGTCTTTGATACTTAGCTTCTACACAGCGCATTATAGTGAGGCTAAACAGTGAATATATTGCCCTTCCAGAAAATCCCACCATAAGTCCTCTTTCATAGATTGCTTCTACCTAGCGCTATTACATCAGTGCTAAATAGCTAATATATTGTCCTTTCAACAAATATGCACAGAGCGTCTCTTGGACAGCTTCTACATTTAATAAATGGCAAATATATCGCCATTGCACAGATGCTTTGCACAGACATTGCACAGATGGCTTCTTTGATAGTTCGGTGATACACAGCGCTATCATAGCATCCCTAAATGTGGAATAGGCATATATTACGTTCACAAAATTCCTAGAGATAGCCCCTTTCACTGTTTGGTATCAAATGTTTATATTACAGCTGTACCCTACTAATTATGGTATATATTTTACAGTCCTGAAAACCTGCAGTGGCTGTCCTTGCATTGCACAGACACACGTCAACAGCGCTACTAAAGAGCCAATAACAACTACATATAAGCCTCTACACCACAGGTCACAACCACGAAAATGCCTCAACCCTGAACACCAGGTCACAACCACATATTATCCTCTACTCTGAACATCTTAAAGAGCCAATAACAACTACATATAAGCCTCTACACCACAGGTCACAACCACGAAAATGCCTCAACCCTGAACACCAGGTCACAACCACATATTATCCTCTACTCTGAACATCAGAGGTCACCACCACATACCATCCTCTACCTTAAACATCAGAGGTCACCACCACGTATTATCCTCTACCCTGAACATCAGAGGTCACTACCATATATAATCCTCTACCCTGAACATCAGAGGTCACCACCACATATTATCCTCTACCCTGAACATCAGAGGTCACCACCATATATAATCCTCTACCCTGAACATCAGAGGTCACCACCACATATAATCCTCTTCTCTGAACATCAGAGGTCACCACCACATATAATCCTCTACTCTGAACACCAGAGGTCACCACCACGTATTATCCTCTACCCTGAACATCAGAGGTCACTACCATATATAATCCTCTACCCTGAACATCAGAGGTCACCACCACATATTATCCTCTACCCTGAACATCAGAGGTCACCACCATATATAATCCTCTACCCTGAACATCAGAGGTCACCACCACATATAATCCTCTACTCTGAACATCAGAGGTCACCACCACATATAATCCTCTACTCTGAACATCAGAGGTCACCACCACATATAATCCTCTACCCTGAACATCAGAGGTCACCACCACATATAATCCTCTACCCTGAACATCAGAGGTCACCACCACATATAATCCTCTACCCTGAACATCAGAGGTCACCACCACATATAATCCTCTACCCTGAACATCAGAGGTCACCACCATATATAATCCTCTACCCTGAACATCGGAGGTCACCACCTCATATAATCCTCTACCCTGAACATCGGAGGTCACCACCACATATAATCCTCTACCCTGAACATCAGAAGTCACCACCACATATAAGCCTCTACCCTAATCATCAGAGGTTACAACCACGTATAATCTTCTACCCTGAACATCAGATGTCACAATCACGTATAAGTCTCCGCCCTACAACCTGAGATCACAACCACGTAAATGCCTCTACCCTGAGCATCAGAGGTCACAACCACGTGTAATCCTCTATCACAAACATCAGATGTCACAACCACGTATAATCTTCTACCCTGAACATCAGATGTCACAATCACGTATAAGTCTCCGCCCTACAACCTGAGATCACAACCACGTAAATGCCTCTACCCTGAGCATCAGAGGTCACAACCACGTGTAATCCTCTATCACAAACATCAGATGTCACAACCACGTAGGCCTATAATCTTCTACCCTAGACATCAAAGTCCACAATCAGGTATAAACCATGAGTGGTCACTATCAGATATGACCCTACGCCAAACATCTGCCCCACGAAACACGTGTGTCCTTCCTGGCCATAAGTTTTTGGTGATGAGCATGCGCCATGCAGTGGTGTTGTCGATAGAAGAACATCACGTGCACATATGCTCGTACCCCAGGCTACCACATGATCAGATCTGCTTTAAGGTCAGTGTACACTGGAAACCCGATGTTAAACACATCAAGAATACTACAGAGGACCTTTCTGTGTAAATAGAGCTTCAATAACTTTTGGAAAAGGGCGTGAAGTATCGAGAAGTCCAAGCAGATAAGTTCTATAGCTTACAGATACAACATATGCCTGCTCTGCATCGCTATCAGGGCCTGACATGGATAAACATGCTAAAATATGTTTATAACATCTTAAATCTGTACCCGGTCTCTGTGTCCGGAAATGAAACACCCTCTAAGGGAGTCACGAACCGAGCTCCAGTGCTAAATGGTAGGAGAACCAGTACGTGCTGGGTGGTGTTTAACCACTGTGCTAATCTAATGGGAAAAACAAAAATTGGAGGAATTATCTAGAAAACTTACCTTTTTATTAAAGTTCAGCAGATGTACTTATCTACTACACAAAGCAGTCATAGGCACAGTTAATTGTAACTACTTTGGCAACGCATGCTTTTAACATGTGTCGCCATGATATTTACAGTCATTTTAGCCAGTGGTCGCATTTTACTAGCGACCCGTGGACAATAGCATATATCGCATAATGTACGTTACAGATTTGTTCAATATCGGCTATAGTATCCTGAAGGAATTTCTAAAAGTTGATCTAACATTTGGGATTGCAGGCACTTAGTCACCCTATCGCCTGGCTAAAGCTAACAGCAATGTCACCAACTTGTTACAGACATGTCACCAACTTGTCACAGACATGTCCACAACTTGTCACAGACATGTCACCAGCTTGCCTCAGACATGTCACCAGCTTGTCACAGACATGTCACCAACTTTTCACAGAAGACGCTGTGAGACTGTGATACACTAACAACAGTCTTAAAATCTGGATGAGGAATTAATAGATTAATCTTATAAACATATATAAATATTTAGTTTATCGATCTTTCTCAACAATCGACAGATATCCTATGTTAAATGAATGGCGGTGTGGATACCATCCATGGATGTACGGACGTATGACCTGGCCTGCAGTTGCGCCGTAAGTGCTACTATGACTGCTATCTAGCGACGATTATGAACGTTTCTCTTACGACATCATCGAAACTTAGAGCATATTGGATTTTAACGCCTCTCTGTGGCATCCGGTATCCAGCTGAGTTTGCTAATATTGCAGTTAAACATACAAATTACCTGTAGCATATACTTGAAGCCAGTAGAACAGAGTGACTGTAAATACACTGAAGTGGAGGTAAGGGCAACCAGTTAATGAACATAATTACATTCGGCATCAGTTTACACATCAAATGGCATTGGTGTTTAAAACTGTAATAGACACCCATTAGTCTTGTAAACAGGTCAGTGAGTTCTAGAAAAAGACAGCCCTCCACAGACCAGTCATCACAGGTAAGAGAAACTTATATATTTTATTTATGTTTAATTAACTCCGCACTCAGGAATTTTCACTTCACGGGCGGCTGTCAGGTTTGTGCGAGCAGGCAATTTGAGTGTCGGGAGTAAGCCCCGCCATGTGGGTACCGGTCTAGGGCAATCTTAGTGCCGGGAGTAAGCCCCGCCATGTGGGTACTGGTCAAGGCCAGTCTGACTGCCGGGAGTAAGCCCCGCCATGTGGGTACCGGTCAAGGGTAATCTCAGTGCCGGGAGTAAGCCCTGCCATAAGAGTACTAGTCAAGGCCAATCTCAGTGCCGGGAGTAAGCCCCGCCATGTGGGTACTGGTCAAGGGCAATCTGAGTGTCGGGAGTAAGCCCCGTCATGTGGGTACTGGTCAAGGGCAATCTGAGTGTCGGGAGTAAGCTCCGTCATGTGTGTACTGGTCAAGGCCAATCTGAGTGTCGGGAGTAAGCCCCGTCATGTGTGTACTGGTCAAGGGCAATCTGAGTGCCGGGAGTAAGCCCCGCCATGTGGGTACTGGTCAAGGGCAATCTGAGTGTCGGGAGTAAACCCCGTCATGTGTGTACTGGTCAAGGCCAATTTATTTGTCGGGAGTAAGCCCCGTCATGTGTGTACTGGTCAAGGGCAATCTGAGTGTTGGGAGTAAGCCCCGTCATGTGTGTACTGGTCAAGGCCAATTTATTTGTCGGGAGTAAGCCCCGTCATGTGTGTACTGGTCAAGGCCAATTTATTTGTCGGAAGTAAGCCCCGTCATGTGGGTACTGGTCAAGGGCAATCTGAGTGTCGGGAGTAAACCCCGTCATGTGTGTACTGGTCAAGGGCAATCTGAGTGTCGGGAGTAAGCCCCGTCATGTGGGTACTGGTCAAGGGCAATCTGAGTGTCGGGAGTAAGCCCCGCCATGTGGGTACTGGTCAAGGGCAATCTGAGTGTCGGGAGTAAGCCCCGTCATGTGTGTACTGGTCAAGGGCAATCTGAGTGTCGGGAGTAAGCTCCGTCATGTGTGTACTGGTCAAGGCCAATCTGAGTGTCGGGAGTAAGCCCCGTCATGTGTGTACTGGTCAAGGGCAATCTGAGTGTCGGGAGTAAGCCCCGCCATGTGGGTACTGGTCAAGGGCAATCTGAGTGTCGGGAGTAAACCCCGTCATGTGTGTACTGGTCAAGGCCAATTTATTTGTCGGGAGTAAGCCCCGTCATGTGTGTACTGGTCAAGGGCAATCTGAGTGTCGGGAGTAAGCCCCGTCATGTGTGTACTGGTCAAGGCCAATTTATTTGTCGGGAGTAAGCCCCGTCATGTGTGTACTGGTCAAGGCCAATTTATTTGTCGGGAGTAAGCCCCGTCATGTGGGTACTGGTCAAGGGCAATCTGAGTGTCGGGAGTAAACCCCGTCATGTGTGTACTGGTCAAGGGCAATCTGAGTGTCGGCAGTAAACCCCGTCATGTGTGTACTGGTCAAGGCCAATTTATTTGTCGGGAGTAAGCCCCGTCATGTGTGTACTGGTCAAGGGCAATCTGAGTGTCGGGAGTAAGCTCCGTCATGTGTGTACTGGTCAAGGCCAATTTATTTGTCGGGAGTAAGCCCCGTCATGTGTGTACTGGTCAAGGGCAATCTGAGTGTCGGGAGTAAACCCCGTCATGTGTGTACTGGTCAAGGCCAATTTATTTGTCGGGAGTAAGCCCCGTCATGTGTGTACTGGTCAAGGGCAATCTGAGTGTTGGGAGTAAGCCCTGCCATGTGGGTACCGGTCAAGAGCAATTTGAGTGCATGGAATAAGCCCCACCATGTGGGTACGAGCCAAGAGCCGTATGCTAGTTGAACATGGGTGGACACGGGCCCTGTATACTCTATGCCGGTAGGATGCACAAGGGCCCTATGCCGAACGAAGATGGGGTGCACAGGGGCCCCATGCTAGACGAAGATGTGGTGCACAGCGACCTTATGCTAGACGAAGATGGGATGTACAGGAGTCCTAGGCTAGACGAAGGTGGGGTGCACAGGGGCCTTGTGCTAGACGAAGATGGGGTGCACAGGGGCCTTGTGCTAGACAAAGATGGGATGCACAGGGGCCTTGTGCTAGACGAAGATGGGATGCACAGGGGCCTTGTGCTAGACGAAGATGGGATGCACAGGAGTCCTAGGCTAGACGAAGGTGGGATGCACAGGGGCCTTGTGCTAGACGAAGATGGGATGCACAGGGGCCTTGTGCTAGACGAAGATGGGATGCACAGGGGCCTTGTGCTAGACGAAGATGGGATGCACAGGGGCCTTGTGCTAGACGAAGATGGGATGCACAGGGGCCCTAGGCTAGACGAAGATGGGATGCACAGGGGCCTTGTGCTAGACGAAGATGGGATGCACAGGGGCCTTAGGCAAAACGAAGGGTTTGCCCAGGGGTCCTATATCTTGAATTTAAATATTGTGTAGATGAGCACCGTTATTCTTGTTCATTTGAAAGCCAACAGTGTAAAATTGCTGTTGACCTAATGTCTCTTGAATTGAAATACATGTAGGTTTGATACATATCAACAATGAAGTCAACATTACTGACCTAACCCAATCACGGAAGTCCTGAATTAATATTTGAACGATCTACTGAATGAATGAATATAATAGGTCTATGACATTTCAGCACTATTACAGCCGTGATAGAAAAAAGACACGTAACTCTAAACCTATGTGGTTTACTGCTGTTGACACTTTCACGTAAACCTGTGTGCATTACTGCTGTCGACACTTACACGTAAACCTGTGTGGTTTACTGCTGTTGACATTTACATGTAAACCTGTGTGGCTTCCTGCTGTTGACACTTTCACGTAAACCTATGTGGCTTCCTGTTGTTGAAACTTACACTTAAACCTGTGTGGTTTACTGCTGTTGACACTTACATGTAAACCTGTGTGGTTTACTGCTGTTGACACTTACATGTAAACCTGTGTGCTTTACTGCTGTTGACACTTACATGTAAACCTGTGTGCTTTACTGCTGTTGGCACTTACACGTAAACCTATGTGGCTTCCTGTTGTTGAAACTTACACTTAAACCTGTGTGGTTTACTGCTGTTGACACTTACATGTAAACCTGTGTGCTTTACCGCTGTTGACACTTACACGTAAACCTGTGTGGTTTACTGCTGTTGACACTTACATGTAAACCTGTGTGGTTTACTGCTGTTGACACTTACACGTAAACCTGTGTGCTTTACTGCTGTTGACACTTACATGTAAACCTGTGTGCTTTACTGCTGTTGACACTTACATGTAAACCTGTGTGCTTTACTGCTGTTGACACTTACACGTAAACCTATGTGGCTTCCTGTTGTTGAAACTTACACTTAAACCTGTGTGGTTTACTGCTGTTGACACTTACATGTAAACCTGTGTGGTTTACTGCTGTTGACACTTACACGTAAACCTGTGTGGTTTACTGCTGTTGACACTTACATGTAAACCTGTGTGGTTTACTGCTGTTGACACTTACACGTAAACCTGTGTGGTTTACTGCTGTTGACACTTACATGTAAACCCGTGTGGTTTACTGCTGTTGACACTTAACTGTTGATGTTAACTGTCGTTATGCCTACTGTTATAACAGATGAGACTCTTATACACCAAGGACACGTAGTCGTATTTATGGCCTGATCGGGTGATCATAATATTTGTACATATTGTTGAGTGAAGCTCCGACTTCGGTAGACCTACCTGTTACTATAGTACTATAAGCTCATCCCCGAGCAGTAATATTAAGACATTCTCAGAGGAACAATTTATTGTGTATTCTAGTTCATGTTTTTAACTCTGTTTCGTTTTACATTGTGTACTATAACTGACAACTTTCTGTGTTCACTAGTTACTGTCATGACTCAACAATTTTAACACTGAATTTTTTTATGGAATGTCCGAGGATTATTTAAAGTTATAATTTGTTATTACACAAATGCAGTTTTAATGTAATTTGATATGTAAAATTATTTGATATTTAATATAGGAGCCCATAGTTTTAATATGTAAATGCATTATTTTAATCTGGGATACAAGATGATATACATGTATTTCATATTGTATCCCAAGATGACACATATCTCATATGGTATCACAATATGACCCAAATCTCATATGGTATCCCAATATGACACAAATCTTACATGGTATCCCAATATGACACAAATCTCACATGGTATCCCGATATGACACATATCTCATGTGGTGTCTCAACATGACACAAATCTCACATGGTATCCCAGTATGACACATATCTCATATGGTATCCCAATATGACACATATATGGTATCTCAATATGACAAATACCTCATATTGTATCCCAACATGACACATATTTCATATGGTATCCCAAAATGACACATATCTCATATTGTATCCCAACATGACACATATCTCATATGGTATCCCAAAATGACACATACCTCATATTGTATCCCAATATGATACATACCTTATATGGTATCCCAATAAGATATATATTACCTATGGTATCTCAATATGACACGGGGGGCCTCCGTGGCTCAGTCGGTTAGCGCGCTAGCGCAGCGTAGTGACCCAGAAGCCTCTCACCAATGCGGTCGCTGTGAGTTCAAGCCCAGCTCATGCTGGCTTCCTCTCCGGCCGTACGTGGGAAGGTCTGTCAGCAACCTGCGGATGGTCGTGGGTTTCCCCCGGTTCTGCCCGGTTTCCACCCACCATAATGCTGACCGCCGTCGTATAAGTGAAATATTCTTGAGTACGGCGTAAAACAAAAATCAAAAAAAAAAAAAAATCAATATGACACGTCTTATACTGTATCCTAGTATGACACATCCCATATGATATCCCAATGATACTACTAATATCTCATATTGTATTGCAATATGACACATATCCCATATATCCCAACGATACTACTAGTATCTCATATTGTATCCCATTAGGACACATACTACTAGTATCTCATACTGTATCACAGACTCAGTCATAAGATTTAGGATAAATCTGTGATAGCTTAAATTAATAATATAGGACCCATTAAATAGGGTTACGGTATGTGATGTTCTGAACATTAGGTAACGGTATGTGATGTTCTGAACATTAGGTAACGGTATGTGATATTCTAAACAGTAGGTAACGGTATGTGATATTCTGAACACCAGGCAATAGTATGCGATGTTCTGAACAGCAGGTAACGGTATGTCATGTTCTGAACAGTAGGTAACGGCATGTGATGTTCTGAACAGTAGGCAATAGTATGCGATGTTCTGAACAGCAGGTAACGGTATGTCATGTTCTGAACAGTAGGTAACGGTATGTCATGTTCTGAATAGTAGGTAACGGTATGTCATGTTCTGAACAGTAGGTAACGGTATGTCATGTTCTGAATAGTAGGTAACGGTATGTCATGTTCTGAATAGTAGGTAACGGTATGTGATATTCTGACAGTAGGTAACGGTATGTGATGTTCTGAACGGTAGGTAAATGTATGTGATATTCTGACAGTAGGTAACGGTATGTGATATTCTGAACAGTACGTAACGGTATGTGATGTTCTGAACAGTTGGTAACAGTATGTTATTTTCTGAACAGTAGGTAACGGTATGTGATGTTCTGAACAGTACGTAACGGTATGTGATATTCTGAACAGCAGGTAACAGTATGTGATATTCTGAACAGCAGGTAACGGTATGTGATGTTCTGAACGGTAGGTAACGGTATATCATGTTCTGAATAGTAGGTAACGGTATGTGATGTTCTGAATAGTAGGTAACGATATGTGATATTCTGAACAGCAGGTAACGGTATGTGATATTCTGAATAGTAGGTAACGGTATGTGATATTCTGAACAATAGGTAACGGTATGTCATGTTCTGAATAGTAGGTAACGGTATGTGCTGTTCTGAACAGCAGGTAACGGTATGTGATGTTCTGAACAGCAGGTAACGGTATGTCATGTTCTGAACAGTAGGTAACGGTATGTGATGTTCTGAACATTAGGTAACGGTATGTGATGTTCTAAACAGTAGGTAACGGTATGTGATGTTCTGAACAGTAGGCCTAGGTAACGGTATGTGATATTCTGAACAGTAGGTAACGGTATTATATTCTGAACAGCAGGTAACGGTATGTGCTGTTCTGAACAGTAGGTAACGGTATGTCATGTTCTGAATAGTAGGTAACGGTATATCATGTTCTGAACATTAGGTAACAGTATGTGCCGCTCGGAACAGTAGGTAACGGTATGTGATATTCTGAACAGTAGGTAACGGTATGTGATGTTCTGAACAGTACGTAACGGTACTATGTTCTTGAAATAATTGCCTTTTAAACGTCTAATATTCGACACATTTGTGCCAGTTTTATATAAAAAGATATTTCTAGTAATCTGATACAGATCCTGTCTGTCAAACCATGACAAATTTAATGGCGAAATACTGGATTTTATCTATATACTGATTTTGCGGACAATAAATTTTTGGGGACGTTTAGAATCATTTTAGGGAAATAATTTTCAGTTAAGTCATGATTGTACAATATGCAGTAATATCATGAGGGAGTCGATAATGCATATAAAATGTTCTGTAAGGCCATGCCTGTTTTCAGTACTTCACATTCCGGTTAAGAGAAGGTGCAACCCAGGAGAGATGGGTGTGGCTACCTGTAATAATTTTAGCATCTTTTGCCATGTGCTAATTTCAATGATTGTGCATCCCACAACTGGCCATATAGTTTTATTTTGCCATCTTTGTCCATATTTATATTCATTAGCAAATATGCATCACATGTCAAACCTTTGCAACAGATGCAACATTTGCTAGTACTGATGTTAATAACCGCACAGTGGATTTCAAACAATTGCCTTTTTCAGTACCGGTACTGCAACTGTCGACTCGAAACACAATCTACACTCCTTTTTGATGAATTTAATAATATATCATTTAACCCTATAGAATTTCAGGATTTAGAAACGAACCACTATATCACAGATGATACCCCCGATGAAATTATGCGCTGGTAAAATTTACCTAGCAATCAACCTAATTAGTTCGCACAAAGCACTTTTAATTCCATCCTTCTACACTATCTGATCGCCACTATAGCCCAGCTTCGATCATCCACTACATTGCACGCAATTTGAAAATGCACTTCACTCACATCATAAGCTTTGTGGCTAATACTGGAAAGAAATTTTCCCTGACAGGTATTAGTGACAGCTGGATTAATCCATCCACTGAAGGACATAACATTGAAGGATACAGATCAGTAATTATGTTCAGGAAAGAAAAACAAGGCAGTGTATTAGTTCCGTTCATTTATAATCGCTTCACACATATCCCAGATGATTTAAACAAGTCTGAAGAAGGCTGTTACATAAGTGTCCCGCGTGTTGTATACATGCCACCTGGACATCACATGGGCCAGTTAAATTACAAGATAATTTCACATCATTGTCCATAGAGGTCAATGATGGACTCCACTCTTACATGTGTGTCCCCTGTGTTGTATACAGGCCGCCTGGACATCAGATGGACCAATTTAATAACAAGATAAATTTACACCATTATCCTTTGAGCTCAATGATGGACTCCAGACTTACATGTGTGTCCCGCGTGTTGTGTAAGGGCCGCCTGGACAACAGATGGACCAGTTTAATAGCAAGATATATTCACATTCATTGTACATTGAACTCAATTGTGGACTCCACTCTTACATGTGTGTCCCCTGTGTTGTATACAGGCCGCCTGGACATCAGATGGGCCAGTTTAATAGAAACATAAATTCACATCATTGTCCATTAAGTTCAGTGATGGACTCCACTCTTACATGTGTGTCCTTCGTGTTGCATAGAGGCCGCCTGGACATCAAATGGACCAGTTTAATACCAAAATCAATTCACATCATTGTCCATTGAGCTTAACGATGGATTCCACTCTTACATGTGTGTCCACCGTGTTGCATAAAGGCCACCTGGACATCAGATGGACCAATTTAATAACAAGATAAATTTACACCATTGTCCTTTGAGCTCAATGATGGACTCCAGACTTACATGTGTGTCCCGCGTGTTGTGTAAGGGCCGCCTGGACAACAGATGGACCAGTTTAATAGCAAGATATATTCACATTCATTGTACATTGAACTCAATTGTGGACTACAGTCTTACATGTGTGTCCCCCGTGTTGTATACAGGCCGCCTGGGCATCAGATGGACCAGTTAAACAGCAATATCAATTCACATGATTGTCCATTGAGCTTAATGATGGACTCCAGTCTTACATGTGTATCCCCCGTGTTGCATACAGGCAACGTGGACATCAGATGGACCAGTTTAATAGCAAGATCAATTCACATCATTGTCCATTGACTTCAATGATGGACTAAACTCTTTCACGTGTGTCCCACGTGTTGTAAACAGGCCCCCTGGACATAAGATGGACCAGTTTAATAGCAAGATATATTCACATCATTGTCCACTGAGCTCAATGATAGACTCCACTCTTACATGTGTGTCCACCGTGTTGCATATAGGCCGCCTGGACATCAGATGGACCAGTTTAATAACAAGATAAATTCACATTTTTGTTCATTGAGCACAATAATGGAATCCACTCTTATATGTGTGTCCGGCGTGTTGTATACAGGCCGCCTGGACAACAGATGGACCAGTTTAATAGCAAGAAAAATTCACATCATTGTCCATTGAGCTCAATGATGGTCTATAGTTTTACATGTGTGTCCTCCGTGTGGTATATAGGCTACCAGGACATCAGATGGATCAGTTTAATAGCAAAGTAATCTCACATCATTGTCCATTATGTTCAGTGATGGACTCCACTCTTCCATGTGTGTTCCCCATGTTGCATAGAGGCCGCCTGGACATCAAATTGACCAGTTTAATAGCAAGATCAATTCACATCATTGTCCACTGAGCTTAATGATGGACTCCACTCTTACATGTGTGTCCATTGTGTTGCATAAAGGCCACCTGGACATCAGATGGACCAGTTTAATAGCAAGATAAATTCACATCATTGTCCTTTGAGCTCAATGATGGACTCCACTCTTACATGTGTATCCCCCGTGTTGTATAAGGGCCGCCTGGACAACAGATGGACCAGTTCAATAGCAAGATAAATTCACATCATTGTACATTGAACTCAATGATGGACTACAGTCTTACATGTGTGTCCTCTGTGTTGTATACAGGCCGCCTGGACATCAGATGGACCAGTTAAACAGCAAGATATATTCACATTATTGTCCATTAAGTTCAGGGATGGACTCCACTTTCTATGTGTGTCCCCCATGGTGCATACAGGCAACGTGAACATCAGATGGACCAGTTTAATAGCAAGATATATTTACATCATTGTCCATTGACCTAAATGATAGACTCCACTCTTTCACGTGTGTCCCGCGTGTTGTAAACAGGCCACCTGGACATCAGATGGACCAGTTTAATAGCAAGATATATTCACATCATTGTCCATTGAGCTCAATGATAGACTCCACTCTTACATGCGTGTCCACCGTGTTGCATATAGGCCGCCTGGACATCAGATGGAGCAGCTTAATAACAAGATAAATTCACATTTTTGTTCATTGAGCTCAATAATGGAATCCAGTCTTACATGTGTGTCCTCTGTGTTGTATACAGGCCACGTGAACAACAGATGGACCAGTTTAATAGCAAGATAAATTCACATCATTGTCCATTGAGCTCAATGATGGACTCCAGTTTTACATGTGTGTCCTCCGTGTTGTATATAGGCCACCAGGACATCAGATGGATCAGTTTAATAGCAAAATAAATTCATATTGTCCATTAAGTTCAGTGATGGAGTCCACTCTAACATGTGTGTTTCCCATGTTGCATAGAGGCCGCCTGGACATCAAATGGACCAGTTTAATAGCAAGATCAATTCACATCATTGTCCATTGAGCTTAACGATGGATTCCACTCTTACATGTGTGTCCACCGTGTTGCATAAAGGCCACCTGGACATCAGATGGACCAGTTTAATAGCAAGATAAATTCACATCATTGTCCTTTGAGCTCAATGATGGACTCCAGTCTTACATGTGTATCCCCCGTGTTGTATACAGGCCGCCTGGACATCAGATGGACCAGTTTAACAGCAAGATATATTCACATTATTGTCCATTACGTTCAGTGATGGACTCCACTCTTCTCCTGTGTGTCCCCCATGTTGCATACAGGCAACGTGGCCAGCAGATGGACCAGTTTAATAGCAAGATATATTTACATCATTGTCCATTGACCTCAATGATGGACTCCACTCTTTCACGTGTGTCCCGCGTGTTGTAAACAGGCCCCCTGGACATCAGATGGACCAGTTTAATAGCAAGATATGTTCACATCATTGTCCATTGAGCTCAATGATAGATTCCACTCTTACATGCGTGTCCACCGTGTTGCATATAGGCCGCCTGGACATCAGATGGACCAGTTTAATAGCAAGATAAATTCACATTATTTTCCATTGAGCTCAATGATGGACTCCACTCTTATATGTGTGTCCGGCGTGTTGTATACAGGCCGCCTGGACAACAGATGGACCAGTTTAATAACAAGATAAATTCACATCATTGTCCATTGATCTCAATGATGGACTCCAGTGTTACATGTATTTTCCCCGTGTTGTACACAGGCCACCTGGACCTCAGATGGACCAGTTTAATAACAAGATAAATTCACATCATTGTCCATTGAGCTCAATAATGGACTCCACTCTTACATGTATGTCCGGCGTGGTGTATACAGGCCGCCTGGACAACAGATGGACCAGTTTAATAGCAAGAAAAATTCACATCATTGTCCATTGAGCTCAGTGATGGTCTCCAGTTTTACATGTGTGTCCTCCGTGTTGCATAAAGGCCACCAGGACATCAGATGAATCAGTTTAATAACAAGATAAATTTACATCATTGTCCATTATGTTTAGTGATGGATTACAGGAAGTAAAGACCGGTTTACACCAAGGCGAATAGATTACACGAAGAAAAGACGGGTTTACATCAATGCAGATGGATTACAGGAAGTAAAGACCAGTTTACACCAACACGGATGGATCGAAGGAAGAAAACCCCGGTTTACATCAACACGGATGGATCAAAGGAAGAAAAGCCCGGTTTACATCAGCACGGATGGATTATAGGAAGGAAAGAATGGTTTACACAGATAAAATACGGAAAGGAATGAAAGGTTTACACTGTCACGGATGAAGAATTAGGAAAGTAAGAAACGTTTACTTTAGACCATGAAAGCGAAACATTTATTCATGATGTTAAACATAAAAAGTATAGACAACTATTGTTTCAATCTATAATGAACAAAAGACTGACACTGTAACAATACATTGGATTCAATAGCTACAACTTAAATTCAACAAGAGCATTATTTAATACTTTCCACCAACAAGCACACTTTTAAAATGATCACACCTGACAAGGTATGGCATGAGAAACAATTGTTTTACAGTCATGAAGATAATGATGAAGTCACTAGCTCTATACATGGGTCATGTTAGTGTGTAGTAATGTAACAATGTTATAAACTCTAAAACAGTAACATACAGGCTCCGTAGAAACTTTTATAATACAGTTATAGTATATCTACCGCCAGTCCTACACATGCTGGCACATGCAGATATAGTTTAACCTGTGTTTTTTTACCAACCATGAGATTTAAACCACAGAGCATGGGAGATGGGAGGGGGGATTCAACATTTGAGGTAAGATCTTTGATAGTCAATATACATAAAAACCATAGTAGTATACAAAAATAGCCAGTGGCTTCATTATCATTTTATTACAGAGATATCTGTACACAACATTTCACTGCCAACATGTACATTGTAGGTCTGGCATAAGCATGTTATTAAAGTCATGACGGCAAAGTTTTAAAAAAAATAATAAACATCACACTTATCACATGACTGTCATATCATACGACGGGTAAGTTCCAGACATTCCAGGATTATCTTGTTACATGTTGTACACAACCTCATCTCACAAGTTACCAGTATCTACATGTACTACAGCAGTAAACTGTTCTCAGACATTCCGGGATTATCTTGTTACATGTTGTACACAACCTCATCTTACAAGGTACCAGTATCTACATGTACTACAGCAGTAAACTGTTCTCAGACATTCCAGGATTATCTTGTTACATGTTGTACACAACCTCATCTCACAAGTTACCAGTATCTACATGTACTACAGCAGTAAACTGTTCTCAGACATTCCAGGATTATCTTGTTACATTTTGTACACAACCTCATCTCACAGGTTACCAGTATCTACATGTACTACATCAGTAAACTGTTCTCAGACATTCCAGGATTATCTTGTTACATGCTGTACACAACCTCATCTTACAAGTTACCAGTATCTACAAGTACTACAGCAGTAAACTGTTCTCAGACATTCCAGGATTATCTTGCTACATGTTGTACACAACCTCATCTTACAAGTTACCAGTATCTACATGTACTACAGCAGTAAACTGTTCTCAGACATTCCGGGATTATCTTGTTATATGTTCTCTTTGTGTCTACACAACCTCATCTCACAAGTTACCAGTATCTACATGTACTACAGCAGTAAACTGTTCTCAGACATTCCAGGATTATCTTGTTACATGTTGTACACAACCTCATCTTACAGGTTACCAGTATCTACATGTACTACATCAGTAAACTGTTCTCAGATATTCCAGGATTATCTTGTTACATGTTGTACACAACCTCATCTCACAAGTTACCAGTATCTACATGTACTACAGCAGTAAACTGCTCCCAGATATTCCAGGATTATCTTGTTACATGTTGTACACAACCTCATCTCACAAGTTACCAGTATCTACATGTACTACAGCAGTAAACTGTTCTCAGACATTCCAGGATTATCTTGTTACATGTTGTACACAACCTCATCTCACAAGTTACCAGTATCTACATGTACTACAGCAGTAAACTGTTCTCAGACATTCCAGGATTATCTTGTTACATGTTGTACACAACCTCATCTCACAGGTTACCAGTATCTACATGTACTACATCAGTAAACTGTTCTCAGACATTCCAGGATTATCTTGTTACATGTTGTACACAACCTCATCTTACAAGTTACCAGTATCTACAAGTACTACAGCAGTAAACTGTTCTCAGACATTCCAGGATTACCTTGTTACATGTTGTACACAACCTCATCTTACAAGTTACCAGTATCTACATGTACTACAGCAGTAAACTGTTCTCAGACATTCCGGGATTATCTTGTTATATGTTCTCTTTGTGTCTACACAACCTCATCTCACAAGTTACCAGTATCTACATGTACTACAGCAGTAAACTGTTCTCAGACATTCCAGGATTATCTTGTTACATGTTGTACACAACCTCATCTCACAAGTTACCAGTATCTACATGTACTACAGCAGTAAACTGTTCTCAGACATTCCAGGATTATCTTGTTACATGTTGTACACAACCTCATCTCACAGGTTACCAGTATCTACATGTACTACAGCAGTAAACTGTTCTCAGATATTCCAGGATTATCTTGTTACATGTTGTACACAACCTCATCTCACAAGTTACCAGTATCTACATGTACTACAGCAGTAAACTGCTCCCAGATATTCCAGGATTATCTTGTTACATGTTGTACACAACCTCATCTCACAAGTTACCAGTATCTACATGTACTACAGCAGTAAACTGTTCTCAGACATTCCAGGATTATCTTGTTACATGTTGTACACAACCTCATCTCACAAGTTACCAGTATCTACATGTACTACAGCAGTAAACTGTTCTCAGACATTCCAGGATTATCTTGTTACATGTTGTACACAACCTCATCTTACAGGTTACCAGTATCTACATGTACTACATCAATAAACTGTTCTCAGACATTCCAGGATTATCTTGTTACATGTTGTACACAACCTCATCTTACAGGTTACCAGTATCTACATGTACTACATCAGTAAACTGTTCTCAGACATTCCAGGATTATCTTGTTACATGTTGTACACAACCTCATCTCACAAGTTACCAGCATCTACATGTACTACAGCAGTAAACTGTTCTCAGACATTCCAGGATTATCTTGTTACATGTTGTACACAACCTCATCTCACAGGTTACCAGTATCTACATGTACTACAGCAGTAAACTGTTCTCAGACATTCCAGGATTATCTTGTTACATGTTGTACACAACCTCATCTCACAGGTTACCAGTATCTACATGTACTACCGCAGTAAACTGTTCTCAGACATTCCAGGATTATCTTGTTACATGTTGTACACAACCTCATCTCACAAGTTACCAGCATCTACATGTACTACATCAGTAAACTGTTCTCAGACATTCCAGGATTATCTTGTTACATGTTGTACACAACCTCAACTTACAGGTTACCAGTATCTACATGTACTACAGCAGTAAACTGTTCTCAGACATTCCAGGATTATCTTGTTACATGTTCTCTCTATGGCTACACACATACTACCCATATTTCGGAATATCATAATTTAAGTTTGATCCCACTTTACAATGTAAACAGGTAAGATATTAGCTGGATTTTCAACACTTAGCAGACGATAAAACTGGTCAAATCCACATTTCATACATACACTATACAGTATATACATGTGCAAACTACATGGAGGCCCTTGACAAGATACACTGTATAAGAAACATTGGGAGACATAAGGAAACAATCAAAACCCAGCTATGAAAAGCAGCTCTGTAGTTCTGATACAAGCTGCCCTGCACAATCAACATCTACATGTGTACATTTAGTAAACTTCACATACACCTTGAGACACGCACATGCACTCGCACACGCCCACACACACCTTCAGACACGCACATGTACTTGCACATGCCCACACACACCTTCAGACACGCAAATGCAGACACTCACTTGCACATTTTGAGGAACTCAATTGTATACTCCTATCTTGTTGCTGATTGGTGCTTAATACCACATTTATGGGTGGGGAAAACTCCCCCTGATACCTGAAGCTATCGACTGAATACTGATAAGAACAATAGCTGCTGACCTCTTACCACATGTACATCCACACAGGAAGGTCTGGCAGTAACCTGCAAATGGTTATGGGGTTTCCCCCTGGCTCTGCACGGTTTCCTCCCACCATAATGCTGGCTGTTGTATAAGTGAAATATTCTTGAGTTCTTCACCAATCAAATAAAACACCAATCAAAAGTACATTCCAAAGCCTAAACACAGCGAAGGTAGAGAAAACTACGAAATCCCCTATCCTAGGCTGGGAATAAATTAACATCATGTATAGTAGAACAATTTAAAAACATGCATCTAAACCTGGGCCATGTACACAGTTAGTAAGTCATCAAATGTTGCACACAAATCAGGAATTTATGTCACAGTTGGCTTGTGTTTTGCAGGACAAAAACTTGCTCGTGTCTTCAAAGTATGCTGGGTATTTTGTTGTTGGTGTGTTAAGTCAGCTGTTACATGCATTGAGCACATATGTGCAACGCTGGGCAGGGCCGATATGTGTGTACATGTATTATGTATACAATTATGTCAAGTAGCCAGTCCACCTTTCATAACAGTAAGATAAAGACAACCTTTTAAAACCCGAGTAAGGATACCATCCCAATACATACAGCAGTATCAACAATGATCAGGTAATCAAAAAGTCACAAAATACCAAGTATTTATTAATATCAATATATGAATGTAGCAAAGAGTATATTAGATCCCAAAATATTAGCTATCATAACAAAATTTTCAGGCTTTACACATGACACAAAACAACACCTGAATTCTGATAGAAAACAATTTGTACACATGGCTGGTAATACTTGGTAAAGGTTGTCACATTCCAAATCTCAAGTACAGTGTCAGAGTATAATAGTGAGATACAGTGACATTACAGGCACTGTGACGTTACTGGCACTGTGACGTTACAGGCATTATGACACTACAGACACAGTAATGTCATAGGCACAGTGACGTTACAGACACAATGACGTTACAGACACAGTCACATTACAGACACAGTGATGTTACAGGCACTATGACGTTACAGACACAGTGACACCATAGGCACATTGATGATACAGGCACCATGATGTTACAAACACAGCGACGTTACAGACACAGTGACGTCATAGGCACAGTGACGTTACAGACACAGTGATGTCATAGGCACTGTGACATTACAGACACAGTGACGTCATAGGCACAGTGACGTTACAGGCACTATGACGTTACAGACACAGTGACTTTAAGTAATTTCTTTCTCCATCTTTTTGTTTCCATTTAAATTATGGGGCAAAAACTACGTACAACAGTTATTGGTACACATCTGACAATGTTGAGATTTAGGCCTGGTTCTCATAGAGCCTGCAGTCACCCACCAGCAGTCTCTGTTGGCGTTATGAGAACACCACCACTGGTGAGGATGCATCGCGGGTGTTCCACTGTAGGTCGCCACCAGGAAAGCTGAAAAGTGTTCAACTCACCAGTCAACATCACTTGGACACTCGCACCGCTGGTCCTGGCAGACTTGACTGTTTACCACCGGTCATCAGCCGGGTGTATGAGAACCACGCTATTTATGTAGGCCGATATTAGAATAAAAATGCTGCTGCTTTTTCTACAAATAGTAATGAATGACACTTGCCCCTTTAAATTTAAATGATAAAAAAACATAAATGCAATTTATCTGAGTAGGTTGTCATTTGTACTCACTTCCCCCAAACACTGACCTTGACATTGATTGTAATACACAAGACAATGAGTAGGTAATTTTGTAATGTAGTGAAATTAACCTGACACAAGAGCAGCAACGATGGGACATTCCCCCAGTGTTATTGTGCTACTACATGATGGAACATTCCCCTAGTGTTATTGTACTACTATATGATGGAACATTCCCCTAGTGTTACAGGGTGAATACATGATGGAACATTCCCCTAGTGTTACTGTGCTACTACATGATGGAACATTCCCCTAGTGTTACTGTGCTAATATATGATGGAACATTCCCCTAATGTTATTCTGCTAATATATGATGGAACATTCCCCTAGTGTTATTCTGCTCATACATGACGGAACATTCCCCTAGTGTTATAGTGCTAATACATGATGGAACATTCCCCTAGTGTTATAGTGCTGATACATGCAACCAAACCAGATCTCAATACAAACAGTACTTCTTGAGATACAATTTAACATTGATTCTCACACAGACATAACAGAAGAGACTTTGCACATTGTACATGTTTACATGATGGGTTAACACTGTGAGTTTGCTGAATACAGAGATAGTCACTGTCTGGTGAATACCGGAGTTACTCTCTGATAGGTGAATAGAGTTACTCACTCTGTGGCGAATACCATACTTACTCACTGAGTTACTCATTGTTTGATGAATAGAGTTACTCCTTGCTTGGTGAATTACTCACTGTTTGGTGAATACAGAGTTACTCACTGTTTGGTGAATGGATGAGGATGGTGCAAATGACATTCAAAGTATAAAGACAGTCAATACGGGCAGGCCTAACATCAGATACATGGAACAGTCAGATACGTCTCAACTAGATGTCTAAACACCATAGACTTATTGTTCTTGTATGAATCATGTCAACAACTATTTAGATGTACGTGTAGCAGTGATGGCTGGCAGAGATGAGAAGTTCAACAGTGTCATGAATACAGGTGAACAGTTGTAGAAATCCACACTCATCCAAGAAATCAATTACAACCAAAAGGTGACCTTGGTGTTGGAGGTAGAACCCTACACGAACAATCTGTCAACTCCCAACATCCTGCAGATGTACACATATCATTTGAACGCTTCGATGTGTATGCCATTTTCAAACATAATCAAAATCAGGAAACAGCATTCTGAACAAATTTGTTAACGCATTGCTTGTATGCATTTTATGTTTTGCTATTTTATAAGTTCACTTTTCCCAAACTCAGTGGTGATTCGTGAGCATACCACTACACATCAGCTGCATGTATAATGCTTGGGGCTATATGAAAGAACCAGAGCTTAGCCAGTCAAGTAGGACTATGGTATAGCTTAGTACCAGCCTATATATACATATACCTATAAATATCACATACACTGTCGATAGCAAGAGAGATCGGATTTGCATCAATCCATTTCCTCGTAGCGGGCGTGCTTGGAGCGCGGTTGCCCATCCTCACTATCATCCTCCTCCATACAAAGCGGGGTCTCCTCTACCTCTGACAAAACATGTATGGGTACGTCCAGGGGCTCATCCACAGGCTTGTGGCCGGGCTCCAGGGTGGTCAAGCCAGCACTCAGTGCCCCGCGCTCTATTGTCTCCAGAACCCTGTGGAAGGTCTGGACCAGCCGGCGGGCGTTGTCACACGTGAAGCACATAGGAGGAGTGAGGAAAATTACGTTCCTTTCTGGTCCCTCATACGCCACGATTATCTTCTCCTCTTTCATTCTGGAGGGCAGTATAACACAATCATAAGACATACAAAAACACAACCATGAGCCACAGAAAAACACAACCACAAGCCATAGAGAAACATAACAACAAGCCATAGGGAAACGCCACCACAAACCAGAGAAACACAACCTCAAGCCATAGAGAAACACAGCAACAAGCCATAAAGAAACAAAACCACAAGTCATGGAGAAACACAACCACAAGCCATAGACAAACACAACCACAAGCCATAGAGAAACAGAGCCACAAGCCATAGACAAACACAACCACAAGCCATAGAGAAACACAGCCACAAGCCATAGAAAAACACAACCACAAGCACATAGAAAAACACAACCACAAGCCATAGAGAAACACAATCACAAACCATAGATAAACACAACCACAAGCCATAGAGAAACACAACCACAAGCCATAGAGAAACACAGCCACAAGCCATAGAGAAACACAACCACAAGTCACAGAGAAACACAATCACAAACCAGAGAAACACAATCACAAACTATAGAGAAATACAACCACAAGCCATAGAGAAACACATCCACAAACCATAGAGAAACACAACCACAAGCCATAGAGAAACACAGCCACAAACCATAGAGAAACACAGTCACAAGCCATAGAGAAACACAACCACAAGCCCAAGAAAAACACAGCCTCCGGTCATGAAGAAGACAGCCATAAGCCATAGACAAACACATCCACAAACCATAGAGAAACACAGCCACAAGCCATAGAGAAACACAACCAAAAGTCATAGAGAAACACAATCACAAACCAGAGAAAGACAACCACAAACTATAGAGAAATACAACCACAAGCCATAGAGAAACACATCCACAAACCATAGAGAAACACACCCACAAGTCATAGAGAAACACAGCCACAAACCATAGAGAAACACAGCCACAAACCATAGAGAAATACAACCACAAGTCATAGAGAAACACAGCCACAAACCATAGAGAAACACAGCCACAAGCCATGGAGAAACACAACGAAAAGCCATAGAAAACACCGCCACAAGCCATAGAGGAACACAACCACAAACCATAGAGATACACAGCCACAAGCCACAGAGAAACACAGCCACAAGCCATAGAGAAACACAACCACAAACCATAGAGAAACACAGTCACAAGCCATAGAGAAACACAGCCACAAGCCCAAGAAAAACACAGCCTCCGGTCATGAAGAAGACAGCCATAAGCCATAGCAACACATAACCACAAGCCATAGAAAAACCACAAGCCGTAGAAAAACCACAAGCCATAGAAAAACCACAAGCCATAGAAAAACATCAGTTGTTGTACAGCATTTAGTCACATGTGCAGCTAACTAACACTGCGAGCTCAGTGACTGTTCAAAACCTTATTGAGAAAAACAGCATATTCAAATTTTAGGATTTTGTTCTTTGTCAGTATTTCTAAAAATTTTGACATTATATTATTTCATACAAATGTTTCTAAATTATTAACCTTTGCATGAGAAATTTGTCCTTTATTCACAGGCCAATTTATGTACGTATATGTATGTTAACTCAGAAATTCATAACTTTATGACGGCGTCCAAGCTTATGAGACAAAAACAAGCTTAGTAGAGTTCAATCAGAATCAGAATAGTTCACAAAATCCAGTTATGAAATAATAAACTTACTTGTATGCTAAAATTTCAGCAGCTTCTTTGGCAGGTTTTCGACTAATTTTGTCCTTGACAATTTCGATACCGACCAGCATTCCCATCCCCCTGAAAATGAAGCCAGATAATCCAGTCTGAGGTCTCATGTTGGTTAATTGATTAACTGGCTAAAGTTTAATGCCATGCTCAGAAACTTTCCACTTATATGACAATATGTCATATAAGTGGAAAGGTTCACATTAGCTTGGGAAACACATTGTGTAATCCATTATACTGGCTATGGTGTAAAGATCTTTCAGTGGAAATCCATTTTGTTGGCTATGGTGTCAAGATGTTCATGTGGAAATCAGTTGTGATGGCTATGGTGTCATGATGTTCATGTTGAAATTAGCTGTGTCGGCTATGGTGTCAAGATGTTCATGTGGAAATCAGTTGTGTTGGCTATGTTCAAGTGGAAATCAGTTGTGTTGGCTATGGTGTCAAGATGTTCATGTGGAAATCAGTTGTGTTGGCTATGGTGTCAAGATGTTCATGTGGAAATCAGTTGTGTTGGCTATGGTGTCAAGATGTTCATGTGGAAATCAGTTGTGTTGGCTATGGTGTCAAGATTGGGAAGAACAGCACAGGGTACTGTAGAGTAGAACACATACCTTACATCAACCATCATTGAGTGACAGGGGAGAACAGCACACATACCTTACATCCCCCATCATTGGGTGACTGGGGAGAACAGCACACATACCTTACATCCCCCATCATTGGGTGACAGGGGAGAACAGCACAGGTACTGTAAAGTAGAACACATACCTTACATCCCCCATCATTGGGTGACAAGGGAGAACAGCAGACATACCTTACATCCCCCATCATTGGGTGACAAGGGAGAACAGCAGACATACCTTACATCCCCCATCATTGGGTGACAGGGGAGAACAGCAGACATACCTTACATACCCCATCATTGGGTGCATGGCGAGAACAGCACACATACATTACATCCCCTATCATTGGGTGACAGGGGAGAACAGCACACATACCTTATATTCCCCATCATTGGGTGAGAGGGGGGAACAACACACATACCTTACATCCCCCATCATTGGGTGACAGGGAGAACAGCACACATACCTTACATCCCCCATCACTGGGTGACAAGGGAGAACAGCACACATACTTTACATCCCCCATCACTGTGTGACAAGGGAGAACAGCACACATACTCTACATCCCCCATCATTGGGTGACAGGGGAGAACAGCACACATACATTACATCCCCCATCATTGTGTGACTGGGGAGAACAGCACAGGTACTGTAGAGCACAACACATAACTTACAAACCTCATCAATGGGTGACTGGGGAGAACAGCACACATACCTTACATCCCCCATCACTGGGTGACAAGGGAGAACAGCACACATACTTTACATCCCCCATCATTGGGTGCATGGCGAGAACAGCACACATACATTACATCCCTCATCATTGGGTGATTGAGGAGAACAGCACAGGTACTGTAGAGCAGAACACATAACTTACAAACCCCATGATTGGGTGACTGGGGAGAACAGCACACAAACTTTACATCCCCCATCATTGGGTGACAGGGGAGAACAACACACATACCTTACATCCCCTATCATTGGGTGACTAGGGAGAACAGCACACATACCTTACATCCCCCATCATTGGGGGACAGGGGAGAACAGCACACATATATTACATCCCCCATCATTGGGTGAAAGGGGAGAACAGCACACATACCTTACATCCCCCATCACTGGGTGACAGGGGTGAACAACACACATACTTTACATCCCCTATCATTGGGTGACAGGGGAGAACAGCACAGATACTGTAGAGCAGAACACATACCTTACATCCCCCATCATTGGGTGACAGGGGAGAACAGCACACATACTTTACATCCCCCATCATTGGGTGTCAGGGGAGAACAGCAAACATACCTTACATTGGGTGCATGGCGAAAACAGCACACATACCTTACATCCCCCATCATTGGGTGACTGGGGAGAACAGCACAGGTACTGTAGAGCAGAACACATAACTTACAAAACCCATGAATGGGTGACTGGGGAGAACAGCACAGATACTGTAGAGCAGAACACATACCTTACATCCCCCATCATTGGGTGACTGGTGAGAACAGCACAGGTACTGTACAGCAGAACACATAACTTACAAATCCCATCACTGGGTGAATGGGGAGAACAGCACACATACCTTACATCCCCCATCATTGGGTGACTGGGGAGAACAGCACACATACCTTACATCCCCCATCATTGGGTGACAGGGGAGAACAGCACACATACCTTACATCCCCCATCATTGGGTGACAGGGTAGAACAGCACACATACCTTACATCCCCCATCATTGGGTGACAGGGGAGAACAGCACACATACCTTACATCCCCCATCATTGGGTGCATGGCGAGAACAGCACACATACCTTACATCCCCCATCATTGGGTGACTGGTGAGAACAGCACAGGTACTGTAGAGCAGAACACATAACTTACAAATCCCATCACTGGGTGAATGGGGAGAACAGCACACATACCTTATACCCCTATCATTGGGTGACAGGGGAAAACAGCAGACATACATTACATCCTCTATCATTGGGTGACTGGGGAGAACAGCACACATACTTTACATCCCCCATCATTGGGTGACAGGGGAGAACAGCACAGATACTGTAGAGCAGAACACATACCTTACATCCCCCATCATTGGGTGACTGGTGAGAACAGCACAGGTACTGTAGAGCAGAACACATAACTCACAAATCCCATCACTGGGTGAATGGGGAGAACAGTACACATACCTTACATCCCCCATCATTGGGGGACAGGGGAGAACAGCACACATACATTACATCCTCTATCATTTTTGGGTGACTGGGGAGAACAGCACACAAACCTTACATTCCCCATCATTTGGTGATTGGGGAGAACAGCACACATACCTTACAACCCCCATCATTGGGTGACAGGGAAGAACAGCACTGGTACTGTAGAGCAAAAGACATAACTTACAAACCCCATGATTGGGTGATTGGGGAGAACAGCACAGGTACTGCAGAGCAGAACACATACCTTACATCCCCCATCATTTGGTGACTGGGGAGAACAGCACACATACCTTACAACCCCCATCATTGGGTGACAGGGAAGAACAGCACAGGTACTGTAGAGCAAAAGACATAACTTACAAACCCCATGATTGGGTGACAGGGGAGAACAGCACAGGTACTGTAGAGCAGAACACATACCTTACATCCCCCATCATTGGGTGACTGGTGAGAACAGCACAGGTACTGTAGAGCAGAACACATAACTTACAAATCCCATCACTGGGTGAATGGGGAGAACAGCACACATACCTTATACCCCTATCATTGGGTGACAGGGGAGAACAGCAGACATACATTACATCCTCTATCATTGGGTGACTGGGGAGAACAGCACACATACTTTACATCCCCCATCATTGGGTGACAGGGGAGAACAGCACAGATACTGTAGAGCAGAACACATACCTTACATCCCCCATCATTGGGTGACTGGTGAGAATAGCACAGGTACTGTAGAGCAGAACACATAACTCACAAATCCCATCACTGGGTGAATGGGGAGAACAGTACACATACCTTACATCCCCTATCATTGGGTGACAGGGGAGAACAGCACACATACCTTACATCCCCTATCATTGGGTGACAGGGGAGAACAGCACACATACCTTACATCCCCCATCATTGGGTGACAGGGGAGAACAGCACACATACTTTACATCCCCCATCATTGGGTGACAGGGGAGAACAGCACACATACCTTACATCCCCCATCATTGGGTGACTGGGGAGAACAGCACAGGTTCTGTAGAGCAGAACACATACCTTACATCCCCCATCACTGGGTGAGTGGGGAGAACAGCACAGGTACTGTAGAGCAGAACGCATAACTTACAAACCCCATCATTGGGTGACAGGGGAGAACAGCACACATACCTTACATCCCCTATCATTGGGTGACAGGGGAGAACTGCACACATACCTTACATCCCCTATCATTGAGTGACTGGAGAGAACAGCACACATACCTTATATCCCCCATCATTGGGTGACAGGGGAGAACAGCACAGGTACTGTAGAGTAGAACACGTACCTTACATCCGCATCAATGGGGTGATTGGGGAGAACAGCACACATACCTTACAACCCCCATCATTGGGTGACTGGGGAGAACAGCACACATACCTTACATCCCCCATCAATGGGTGACTGGAGAGAACAGCACACATACCTTATATCCCCCATCATTGGGTGACAGGGGAGAACAGCACAGGTACTGTAGAGTAGAACACGTACCTTACATCCGCATCAATGGGGTGATTGGGAAGAACAGCACACATACCTTACAACCCCCATCATTGGGTGACAGGGGAGAACAGCACACATACCTTACATCCCCCATCATTGGGTGACAGGGGAGAACAGCACACATACCTTACAACCCCCATCATTGGGTGACAGGGGAGAACAGCACACATACCTTACATCCCCCATCATTGGGTGACAGGGGAGAACAGCACACATACCTTACATCCCCCATCAATGGGTGACTGGAGAGAACAGCACACATACCTTATATCCCCCATCATTGGGTGACAGGGGAGAACAGCACAGGTACTGTAGAGTAGAACACGTACCTTACATCCGCATCAATGGGGTGATTGGGGAGAACAGCACACATACCTTACAACCCCCATCATTGGGTGACTGGGGAGAACAGCACACATACCTTACATCCCCCATCAATGGGTGACTGGAGAGAACAGCACACATACCTTATATCCCCCATCATTGGGTGACAGGGGAGAACAGCACACATACCTTACATACCCCATCATTGGGTGCATGGCGAGAACAGCACACATACATTACATCCCCTATCATTGGGTGACAGGGGAGAACAGCACACATACCTTATATCCCCCATCATTGGGTGACAGGGGAGAACAGCACAGGTACTGTAAAGTAGAACACATACCTTACATCCCCCACCATTGGGTGAATGGGGAGAACAGCACAAATACCTTACACTCCCCCATCATTGGTTGAATGGGGAGAACAGCACAGGTACTGTAGAGTAGAACACAACCCCTACAACCCTCATCATTGAGTGATAGGGGAAAACAGCACACACACCTTACATCCCCCATCATTGGGTGACAGGGGAGAACAGCACAGGTACTGTAGAGTAGAACACGTACCTTACATCCGCATCATTGGGTGATTGGAGAGAACAGCACACATACCTTACATCCCCCATCATTGGGTGACAGGGGAGAACAGCACACATACCTTACATCCCCCATCATTGGGTGACAAGGGAGAACAGCAGACATACCTTACATCCCCCATCATTGGGTGACAAGGGAGAACAGCAGACATACCTTACATCCCCCATCATTGGGTGACAGGGGAGAACAGCAGACATACCTTACATACCCCATCATTGGGTGCATGGCGAGAACAGCACACATACATTACATCCCCTATCATTGGGTGACAGGGGAGAACAGCACACATACCTTATATTCCCCATCATTGGGTGAGAGGGGGGAACAACACACATACCTTACATCCCCCATCATTGGGTGACAGGGGAGAACAGCACACATACCTTACATCCCCCATCACTGGGTGACAAGGGAGAACAGCACACATACTTTACATCCCCCATCACTGTGTGACAAGGGAGAACAGCACACATACTCTACATCCCCCATCATTGGGTGACAGGGGAGAACAGCACACATACATTACATCCCCCATCATTGTGTGACTGGGGAGAACAGCACAGGTACTGTAGAGCACAACACATAACTTACAAACCTCATCAATGGGTGACTGGGGAGAACAGCACACATACCTTACATCCCCCATCACTGGGTGACAAGGGAGAACAGCACACATACTTTACATCCCCCATCATTGGGTGCATGGCGAGAACAGCACACATACCTTACATCCCCCATCATTGAGTGACTGGAGAGAACAGCACACATACCTTATATCCCCCATCATTGGGTGACAGGGGAGAACAGCACAGGTACTGTAGAGTAGAACACGTACCTTACATCCGCATCAATGGGGTGATTGGGGAGAACAGCACACATACCTTACAACCCCCATCATTGGGTGACTGGGGAGAACAGCACACATACCTTACATCCCCCATCAATGGGTGACTGGAGAGAACAGCACACATACCTTATATCCCCCATCATTGGGTGACAGGGGAGAACAGCACAGGTACTGTAGAGTAGAACACGTACCTTACATCCGCATCAATGGGGTGATTGGGAAGAACAGCACACATACCTTACAACCCCCATCATTGGGTGACAGGGGAGAACAGCACACATACCTTACATCCCCCATCATTGGGTGACAGGGGAGAACAGCACACATACCTTACAACCCCCATCATTGGGTGACAGGGGAGAACAGCACACATACCTTACATCCCCCATCATTGGGTGACAGGGGAGAACAGCACACATACCTTACATCCCCCATCAATGGGTGACTGGAGAGAACAGCACACATACCTTATATCCCCCATCATTGGGTGACAGGGGAGAACAGCACAGGTACTGTAGAGTAGAACACGTACCTTACATCCGCATCAATGGGGTGATTGGGGAGAACAGCACACATACCTTACAACCCCCATCATTGGGTGACTGGGGAGAACAGCACACATACCTTACATCCCCCATCAATGGGTGACTGGAGAGAACAGCACACATACCTTATATCCCCCATCATTGGGTGACAGGGGAGAACAGCACAGGTACTGTAGAGTAGAACACGTACCTTACATCCGCATCAATGGGGTGATTGGGAAGAACAGCACACATACCTTACAACCCCCATCATTGGGTGACAGGGGAGAACAGCACACATACCTTACATCCCCCATCATTGGGTGACAGGGGAGAACAGCACACATACCTTACATCCCCCATCATTGGGTGACTGGGGAGAACAGCACAGGTTCTGTAGAGCAGAACACATACCTTACATCCCCCATCACTGGGTGAGTGGGGAGAACAGCACAGGTACTGTAGAGTAGAACACGTACCTTACATCCGCATCAATGGGGTGATTGGGAAGAACAGCACACATACCTTACAACCCCCATCATTGGGTGACAGGGGAGAACAGCACACATACCTTACATCCCCCATCATTGGGTGACAGGGGAGAACAGCACACATACCTTACAACCCCCATCATTGGGTGACAGGGGAGAACAGCACACATACCTTACATACCCCATCATTGGGTGCATGGCGAGAACAGCACACATACATTACATCCCCTATCATTGGGTGACAGGGGAGAACAGCACACATACCTTATATCCCCCATCATTGGGTGACAGGGGAGAACAGCACAGGTACTGTAAAGTAGAACACATACCTTACATCCCCCACCATTGGGTGAATGGGGAGAACAGCACAAATACCTTACACTCCCCCATCATTGGTTGAATGGGGAGAACAGCACAGGTACTGTAGAGTAGAACACAACCCCTACAACCCTCATCATTGAGTGATAGGGGAAAACAGCACACACACCTTACATCCCCCATCATTGGGTGACAGGGGAGAACAGCACAGGTACTGTAGAGTAGAACACGTACCTTACATCCGCATCATTGGGTGATTGGAGAGAACAGCACACATACCTTACATCCCCCATCATTGGGTGACTGGGGAGAATAGCACGGAATCCTTCCATCAAGCACTTGCCCACTGACATAGCACTAGACATTAACTTCTCATTCTTGATCACGTCTAGGACAGCCAGCCCCACAGCACAGGCTACAGGGTTACCTCCAAACTGCAACAAGTACATATATCATCATAAACACAATTTCTTAGCAAAAAGAAATTCTTAGCTTTTTTCGTTTTCTTACATTTCTTATCATTCCTTCTCTGAGAAAACACATTTTTGTCCTCCCATGGGGTCTCAGATATGAAACTGTTTCCAGCCATTATTGTCCTGATCATTGCTATGGAAAGAGGGTTTGTACTTAAGACAAAGGTAAAAGATAAAGCTTTTTAACTGTGTCTTAACTTGACAAATCTTTGTTTTTTAAATACTTGAATGGAGAAATATAGCAATCATAATAGAATACTATTTACATTAAAATCAATCATTGCACTAAGTACCTGAATGGGAGTAATTATGAAAATAATTAGATGAGAGTAAATTAACTTCACAATGCACAAGTTAAAATCATAGGGAAGATGTATGCTAGGTTTCAAGACAATACATGCAGAATCAGTACTTGAGGAAGAGTTGTATGGACAATATCTGAATACATGGAAAGCACTGTTATGTAAAGTCCTAAATGAGGAACTATTAAAGTTATGCATGTGCAAGTGTGAGGCCCCATATACATGTGCAATCTCACCACAGTGAAGTAACCATCTTTTATAAAAAATGTTTTTATTAACTATCATTGTGGCACAATTTTCTGTCAGTATTTTTCATAACCTGTAATGAATAACATAAGGAATGAGTGTTCGTGTGTTTGGGACAGCGTGACTTCAGACGCAAAGGATTGTGGGATCGCACACTCATTTACCATCCTTGAGATGATCGCCACATTTTGATTATGTCCTAACGAAATTCCCTTTTCATTCTTCTTCAGAATAAAGCCATGCGAACGTTATACAGTGTGTCATCTGGGTCTTTCACATTTGGTGCCGTGACCAGGATAGATATGCTGCATGATGTCTACAATACAGCGATGAGCATCTAGTATAAGTGTAGTAACTACACCATGTCTACACCAGACCATCAACACCTACTGATGGAGACAGGCTGTTTACTGCCGACCATACCAGTACCCGATTTGCAGGAACTGTGTTTGGAGTTTAAGCTTGTGACTCAAAACAATGTTGCAGATAAATCCAAAATGAACCTTGTTGTTATGCTGATGAACTTTTTGGACACTTGGTATTGATAGAGACATCCTTGCTGAAATTTTGGACAGACTGAAAGGACTTAAAGTCTCTGTTCTGTCACACCCAAACCACCTGCTGAACCCCTAGCCATTGTCTCAATAAAGCGTGAGTTCAAAATATCAGGTCAGATTGGGGTGGAAGGACAGAAGGACAATTTACCATTCACAAGCCTAATTCACCAAATTGAGGGTGGACTGGTAAAAGGGTACACAGAGACAGAAATCGATAAAGATGTCATTAAGTCTGCGTGTCCAAGCCTAAAGTTACGCAGTTACCTGGAGGGAAGACCAGCCCTAAGTCTTGCCAGCTTGCGCCGCATTATGCGTTCTCATTTCCGTGAGAGAAGCCCGACTGAACTTTACCAGCTACTTAGTTCAGCCACTCAAGGTTCCAAGGAAACCGAGCCAGACTTCTTGATCAGAGTGTTTGACCTCTGTCAACGTGTGTTGTTCGCGTCGCAAGAAGCTGATTCGAAAATAAAATACAATCGTGATTTGGTTCAGCTGATGACACTCCATGCTCTACAGACTGGACTGTATAATAATAATGTGAGGTCGGAAATAAAGCCCTACCCTGACAACATCGTTGTCCCAGATGTATTCCTAATTGAGAAGATGAGCATCGCCGCCAGACAGGAGGAAGAGAGACACATGAAACTCACCTCAAGGTCACGAGGTCAAGGTCTGAAGGTAAATGTCTCTGTCATTGAAGAGGATGACATCAAACCAGCCCAGCCTAAACCCAAGAAGAACACCTTGACAGATGTTGCGCAGATCAAAGAAGATCTTCTGTCTGTAAAACAATTACATACAGAAATTGCCAGTATCAAGGAGACGTCGGCCAGCAATGGGCGTGGTTGAGGCAGCGCCAAACCTCGGTACAGAGGATGTCCAGCCTGCAGACAAGCCAATACGGTCAGCTCGTGCCGCCATTGTTTGGACTGTGGTGCGAGTAATCACACAGCCAGAAACTGCCCTGACAAACAGCAGAAGGGAAACGGCAACGGGGCTATGGAGGCGGGGTCAACCATAGTTCACGACACATCCACAGAAAACCCCATCGGATCACAGAAATCTAACAAACCAGCGAAGTGTGTCTCTTATGTGTGCAACTCTGACAAAATGAAAATCACAAAGCTTGTTGGAGAGAGAAACGTGGTGAGCTGCATGCTTGATGGTGTTTCAACCAGTGCGTTATGGGACACCGGTTCCCAAGTTAGTTTAGTGAGCAGTTCCTGGTTGTCAAGTAATTTGCCAAAGTGTAAAGTGAGACCAACTGAAGATATTGTTAGTGGTGGAGTAAACCTTAAGGCTGTAAATGGAAATGTGCCATTTGTTAGTTGGGGTAAATCTTGACCTGAAATTGGGAAAAGATCGTCATGTTTCTCCATTAAATGTACCATTTCTTGTTAGTATCATCGGTTTTAATGCGATAGGAGAGGTCGTAAACAATCCTGGTGTCCTCAATACTGCTTGTCCCTAATTAAGGTCGGCTTTTCCAAACCTCAGTGATTGTCAGATCAGTGCTTTGATAAATTGTGTTAAACCACGTGATGACCATCTTTTTTTCAGTAAAGTCTGGCCGTAAGCTTGTTAAAGTGTTGCCAGGTAAGATTGTTAATGTAGGCTGTCGCATTAGGACTTCTGTAGTCACAAGTCCTGTACCTGTTCTATTTGAACCTGACCTTGAACACAATTTTGATCATCTCGTGCTTAGTGACAGTCTCATTATGTTGAATAATTGTTCACTCCATAACATTAATATCCCTGTCTACAATTCCAGTAACCATGTGATTGTACTGTATGTCAAATGCATTTTAGGTCATGTCACTTTCATACATGCTGTATATCCTGTCAAACATGCTGATAATAATCACTTTCAGGAACCTGTGGTCAATAGTATGGATGCTTCTGTGAATGGTGACACTTGTGGTAAGTGGGATCCACCAGTGGACATTAGTCATCTCACTAGTGGACAGCAGAACATTGTTCGGGACATGTTGCGTCAAGAGTGTGATGCATTCTCCAGAAATCCAAATGACTTAGGTTGTGCTCCTGATCTTCACATGGAAATTAAGTTGACGGACAATGTATCAGTGCAGCAGAAATATTCTGGATTTCCCCCTGCGCTCTATGCTGAAGTCAGAGCGTATTTTTCGGACTTGTTAGAGAAGGGATGGGTGACTATGCATCACCAGTCGTGTGTGTTAGGAAGCGTGATGGCTCCCTGAGTCCCTGAGACTCTGTATCGACTACAGACAGCTCAATAAGAAAACCATAGCTGATCGACAGCCGATTCCCCGTGTGCAAGATGCATTGAACACACTGTCAGGTAATTCTTGGTTTTCGTTGTTGGACCAGGGTAAAGCCTACCACCAAGGCTTTATGCATGAGAACAGTAAACATTTGACTGCATTCGTCACTCCCTGGGGTCTTTATCAGTGGAATCGAATACCGTTTGGCCTCACAAATGCCCCAGCTTGTTTCCAGCGATTCATGGAAGATGCCTTGGATGGATTGCGGAGTAATATTTTACCTTGATGATGTCATGGTCTATGCTAAGACATTCCAGGATGAAGTTGCACGAGTGAGACAATTGCTGAGGCGACTCGCTTCCCATGGTATCAAACTCCGTCCAGACAACTGTGAAGTATTCAAACGAGAAGTACGTTACCTAGGAATGATCGTGAGTAAAGATGGCTACAAGATGGACCCAAAGGACATCGCCCCAGTGGTAGCTTTGTAACAGCAGAAACCCAAGAATGTTGGTGAACTCCGAAAGCTCCTTGGACTGATCGGTTACTATCGGCATTACATTCAGGACTTTTCCAGAACTGCGAAGCCACTGTATGACCTGCTGAAAGGTAGTGGGACTCGTAGTGATGGCCGACCTTCAAAGACCAAGAGCAAAAAGGTAAAGTTTTGTCAAGTGCCTTCAGTGATGGGTTATCCGTGTTTCAACGAACCATTCGTCTTGTACACAGATGCGTCAAAGGATGGCCTAGGCGCAGTGCTCTACCAGGTACAAAACGGCAAGATGAGAGTCATTGGCTATGGTTCTAGAACTCTTTAGGTTGCCAAACAGAACTACCACCTTCATTCCAGTAAATTGGAGTTCTTAGCTCTAAAATGGGCTGTAACAGATAAGTTCAAGGATTACCTCTACTATGCCCCAAGCTTCACAGTGTACACGGACAATAATCCACTGACTTATGTCACAACCAGTGATAGACTCAACGCCACAGGTCACAGATGGGTTGCGGAATTAGCACTGTTTGAACTGAAGTATCGCCCTGGCAGGAATAATGTGGTTGCCGATGGACTGTCTCGTATGCCTCTGCCAATAGAATCCTACATGCTGTCGTGTACAGAAGAATGTTCCATAGACACTGTGTCAGCGATTCTGAATGGAGCAGCATCTGAGGAATATGGCCCTTATTCACTAGAATGACTGTTTCATCCAGTTCAGTGGAAAATGCAGACTCACCTAGGATGGAAAGCGCCGTAAAGAAGATTGACTTAAAGGACGCTCAGTTCAAAGACTCGATGATCCAGCGAGCACTGGGGCTGAAATAGGCGAATCGCAGACCAACAACCAGACAGTTGCGAGCAGAACAGCCTGACGTTAGATCACTGCTGAGGGAGTGGAAGAAACTTGAGGTTGGTGACAATGGACTTCTCTACAGAAAAACTGCGAGGAAAACAGATTGTTGTCCCCAAGGAACTCCGCCATGTTGTCTACAGGGAACTTCATGACAATATGGGTCACTTAGGCACAGATCGTGTTCTGGACCAGGTTTTACTGGCCACAAATGAAGGCAGATGTGAAGAAATACATCACCAAGAGGTGTGCATGCCTTAAACAGAAACGTCCCACTAAACCAGTCAGAGTGCCGATGGAACCCATCTTGTCTACGTATCCTTTGGAACTTGTGTCAATCGACTTTCTCCACTTAGAGAAGAGCAAAGGTGGTTATGAATATGTGCTTCTGTTAGTTGATCCCTTCACGAGGTTCGCCCAAGCTTATCCAACGAGAAACAAGTCTGCAAAAACTGTTGCTGATAAACTGTTCAATGTATTTGCCAACAAGAATTCTACATGATCAGGGTGGTGAATTTCAAAACCGACTCTTTTCTGAACTTACCAAACTGTCGGGAGTACATGACTGTCATACAACTCCATATCATCCACAAGACAATGGCAAGGTTGAGCAGATGAACAGAACCCTGCTACAGATGTTGCGGACTTTGCCAGAGTCACAGAAAGGAAACTGGAAGGAGTCGTTGGATAAAGTGATCTTCGCCTACAACAGCACTCGCCATGAAGCAACGTCGTTTTCGTCGTTCTTCCTGCTCTATGGTAGACCACCTAGGCTTCCAGTCGACTTCATCTTCGGCTTGGACCAACAGCTTTCGGCCACGAATCACTCACACTTTGTAAAAGACTGGGCGACCCGAATGCAGGCAGCCTACGACATTGCTAGTAAGCAATCGAAGAAGATGGCAGATGACAACAAGAAGAGGTAAGACCAGAAGGTACACCATACCGATCTTCATCCTGGAGACAGAGTCCTTGTGAGGAACTTGACCCCAAGAGGAGGACCTGGGAAGTTGCGGTCTCATTGGGAAGATACCGTTCACATCGTATTTCAACAAAAGGGGAGTAACCCAGTCTTTGAAGTGAAGACTGAAAGAGGCAACGGTTTCTCGAGTTCGTCTTTGAAGTGAAGACTGAAGGAGGCAACGGTCGTTCTCGAGTTGACTTTGAAGTGAAGACTGAAGGAGGCAACGGTCGTTCTCGAGTTCGTCTTTGAAGTGAAGACTGAAAGAGGCAACGGTCGTTCTCGAGTTCGTCTTTGAAGTGAAGACTGAAGGAGGCAACGGTCGTTCTCGAGTTCTACACCGAAACCTTCTTCTGCCCTGTGATTTCTTACCTGTCGATGAAGTTTCCTCCAGAAACTCTCAGCGGACTCGAACGAAAAAGCAGACCAGACCTACAGAAGAGATTCACGTGGATGAGACGGATGACAGTGATGGATATGGATATCGGCTTCAGTGTTCTACCCTCGACAGTACGATGGAAATAAAGCCTGGAGTATTTCTCCAGCTGGCAGCGATGTAGGCTCAGACAATGAAGTCAGCAGTGGTGACACTGAGCCTGACACTCTGCAACCAAGACAGAGACGTCCCCCTCTTACACTTACCTACACATCTATGGGTCAACCAGAGCTTACACGGTTTTGAACACTGTAGAAGTTTTGCTTTTTGGTACACTAGTATGGTTATGTAAGAGGTGATGATGTATTGTAGGCATGGAAAAACGTGTGATAATGTGTAAACAGTAGTTGACAGTGGGAATACCGGATACATGTAGACTTTGATTTTGCAACTTATTTCTCATAGGCGCCATGTGAAATACTGTTCAAAGTAGTTTCCTGTAAAGTTTTCTGAACTTAAGAGTGTTGTCACTTAGAAGCGTGTCTACATTACATGTCCTAGCGGATATAATGCATATCCAAGTTTACTCTTGTAAAATGTCAGAGGCATTATTTTTTTCCGGGGAGAATGTGAGGCCCCATATACATGTGCAATCTCACCACAGTGAAGTAACCATCTATTGTAGCATTTTTTTTGTTACCTATCATTGTGGCACAATTTTCTGTCAGTATTTTTCATAACCTGTATTGAATAACATAAGGAATGAGTGTTCGTGTGTTTGGGACAGCGTGACTTCAGACGCAAAGGATTGTGGGATTGCGCACTCATTTACATACTTTGATGTATACCTTACATGTGAACTCAAATTAACCCGCTATGGGAAGACTTGAACAGTGTATAAAAGAAAGATGATATATGTATTCCCTGTATATCCACTAGGACAGGGGATGCCCCTGCATGGTTTGAATTTTAGTGTCTGATTAGCAATTAGATTTAAGAACAGCTTCAGGTCAGGCATTTAGCTTTTCTTCACAATGATGTTGTGAATAATGATGTTGAAGATGTTCTAAAAATGTGACCAGCCCCGATAGTACAGTTGGTAGAGCGTCCGCTTCAGGAGAGGTAGATTCAGGATCAATCCTGGGTTGAGTCACACCTAAGACTTTAAAAGAGGAAGATGTAACTTCCTCGCTTGGCGTTCAGCATGAAGGGGATAGTGCAACGACTGGTTAACCTGTATCAGTATAATGGCTAGGGCGGCTTACTTACCTTCGGTGAGTGGTCTCAGTGAAGCAGCACTAGATAAAAGAGCGGTGGAAATCCGTCCTGCAACAAGGAGGCACATTACATACACCCTAAGGATCCCTTCATCGTCATATGACTGAAGAATTGTTGAGTACGAAGGTAAACCCAAGCACTCAGTCGCTCCTAAAACTGTGATAACCAATACATACTGTATATCAAGTAGAGCAGCTAGCTATATTGAACAGAAAAAAGAAAGACAAGGTAAACTTGTAATTATTACTCTTCATCCATTACTTTGGCATGATACTTTTCAAAACAAACCACACACAAATTTATCCCACATATGGCACATCCACTGATTGATTCCTTGCTCAGCTTGTCTTTCAAGCACTGTTTACATCTGCCACAGTTGACATGAGAACTGGCCAGTGAGACCTGCCATTACTACCCACTTCAGTCAAGGAGTACCTGTGTTTCTGTCAAAATTGCCCTATAAGAAGACGCGCCAGATTTCTACGAAACTCAACTCGTGACCTGCTTTTCAGTTTTCCAGTACGAGTATTGTGGGGATGATTTGGTGATTCACGCGTAAGTATAAACGAGCAAGCTACGGCAGCATCAATTAAAAACCAAAACAGATATTTCCAAAATTTTTGGACGGTCTTCCTGATGGGTACTGAAGTCGAAGTTGATCCCCATGATTGACACCACTCATGTTTTCTGAATAATTTCCTACAACTTCAGGTGCTGGAATGTTCTGTATTGAACTGTCTTTCTGTTTCCTCTTCATTTCCACCATTTTAGTGTGATCAGAATGTGTTGACAAAAAGCTCACCTGTCTTTTATCAAACCAATATGTAGCAACTAAATTATCTTTCTGCAGGCTCAGGCTTGCTCCCTTTTCTTTCTGAAGGCATCTGGAGTGTAATTTCTCTGACCAAAGTTTCCTGTTCACGCGGCATGTACCAGTTGCACATATGTTATCTGCTGACAGCTTCACAGACAGTTCAGGACTTGTACAAAAATTATCCATGTAAACATGGGGATTTTTACCAACTAAACATCGAGTCAGATCTTTGACAACTCTAGATGCAAGTCCCCCTTCTCGTGTTCCATCTTCAGATCTTATACACATACCCTTTATAACTATCAGCAAGTTCCCAAACCTTTATTTCAAATTTACATGGTTTGGCTGGAAGATATTGCCTAAAACTAAGGCAGCCTCTAAAGGGTATGCTAGCCTCATCCACACTTACAGATTTGTGGAGATTGTAATTGTGCTGTAAATTCTGCTGGACGACATCAAATATTGGCCTGACATGGTGAATAGGATCATGACCTGGATCATGACGTGGAGGATTCTCCACATCATTACAATGGAAGTATTGTAAGATTTTCTCAAATCTCAGTCGTGTCATTATTTTGGCAAAGGCTGGAATTTCACAAAGATTGTCCCTCGTCGAGTAATCCTTGTATGCTGGCAATGGAATGACAGATATCAAAATATGCAGACCAATAAAGGCTTGGATCTCGTCTGCAGTTACTGCAGTCCATTTTGTATCAGGTTTGACATCTTGACACTTCCGTACATATAAATTTGTCTGATCTGCTAAATACTGGTAAGTGTTATCAGGAAATATTAAATGAAGAAGGTCTTTTTCATTCTTAACATGAGTCCAAATATGTACTGGTCCAACCGGTTGATTGAAAGGAAGTACATCGATTGTCGACAGGGTACTACAGCATCTGGATTTCACACCACCTGTGCTTGTACTATGTACCGGAGTTGTTGTTGTTGCTGCTGTCAAATCTCCAGAATGACTTTGGGGCTGTTTTGGGGAAATGGCGGACAAAGGTAAACAGTCCTCCAAAGAATATTCGTCGGAATCACAACTTAGCTCGTTGTCTGAAATGCCGATTTCTGAGCCCTCAGAATCGAAAACACTTGAAAACTTTACTGATCTTGAGCCTGAAATCAATGGTTCGTCATCACTCGAACTGCCTGCCAATGTGGTAACTTCGGCGGAGATGTCATCTCTAAGGACACTTATTAACATTCATTATGTTATTTAGCCAATAAAATGGGTTTTCTATATTCCCGAAATGAATCAGAACATGATTTTTGATTGGAGCTATGCTGTCTAATTCGGAAAGATCGACTTTTGAGGTCAATAAAAATGCATGCACTGGAGCGCGTATGTGTGCTCCTGGGGATATGACTGAGGCTATGTCCAGCGTATACAAGTGCTTCAGGGGCTGACACCGTGAACTGAGTGAGCACATAGATGCGTCCCCAGTATCGAATGAGTTAATGTGCTTGAGAAGTTATTGAGAGTAGCCGCTCCATAAGCACTATGCTTGAGACGTTATCAAGGGTGACAGCTCCATACGCACTGTGCTTGAAAAGTTATCGAGAGTGAGAGCTTCATACGCACTGTGCTTGAGAAGTTATCGAGAGTGACAGCTACCATAATTGCTGTGCTTGGAAAGTTTTCTAGAGTGACAGCTAACTACTTATTGTGCTTGAGAAATTATCGAGAGTGACAGCTCCATACTTACTGTGCTTGAGAAGTTATCGAGAGTGACAGCTCCATACTTACTGTGCTTGAGAAGTTATCAAGAGTGACAGCTCCATACTTACTGTGCTTGAGAAGTTATTGGGAGTGACAGCTCCCTACTTGCTCTGCTTGAGAAGTTATCGATAGTGGCAGCTCCCTACTTACTGTGCTTGTGAAGTTATTGGGAGTGTCAGCTCCCTACATGCACTTACTGTGCTTGAAAAGTTATGAAAAGTGGCAGCTCCCTACTTACTGTGCTTGAGAAGTTATTGAGAGTGGTAGCTACCTAGTTAGTGTGCTTGAGAAGTTATCAAGACTGACAGCTCTCTACTTACTGTGCTTAAGAAGTTATCAAGCATGACAACTCTCTACTTACTGTACTTGAGAAGTTATTGAGAGTGACACCTCCCTACATACTGTGCTTGAAAAGTTATCAAGAGTGGAAGGTACCTACTTAGGGTACTTGAGAAGTTATCAAGACTGGCAGCTCCCTGCTTACTGTGCATGAGAAGTTATCGGGAGTGACATCTCCCTACATGTGCTTACTGTGCTTCAGAAGTTATTGAGAGTGACAGATCCCTACTTACTGTGCTTGAGAAGTCATCCAAGCTGTCAGCTATTTCCTTGGTTGTCACAACAACTGCCATAGGGTGTCCATTTCCCAAAGGCTTGCCAACAGTTACAATGTCTGGGATGACATCTGTGAGAACAAACAGTCAAGGTATTTATTTGAGTCATTTTAAACACTGTACTCTCTTATAAGATATCAGTCAGGCTTGTGGCTGAACAAGACTGTGGTGTCTTGTAACCTGTCGGTCTGCCACACACACACACCTGCCTCCACCCACTGTGACATAACAACTCACCTTGTGATTGAAAGGCCAAGAAGTGTTCACCTGTCCTGTACAATCTACACCAGCTCAGCTATACACACACCTGCCTCCCCTGACTGTGACATAGCAACTCACCTTGTGACTGAAAGGCCAAGAAGTGTTCACCTGTCCTTTACAACTTACAGCTCATCACCTATACACACACCTGCCTCCCCTCACTGTGACATACCTCCCCTTGTGACTTGAAAGGCCCAGAAGTGTTCACCTGTTCTGTACAACCTACACCAGCTCAGCTATACATGCACCTGCCTCCCCTGACTGTGACACAGCAACTCACTTTGTGACTGAAAGGCCCAGAAGTGTTCACCTGTCCTTTACAACTTACAGCTCATCACCTATACACACACCTGCCTCCCCTCACTGTGACATACCTCACCTTGTGACTTGAAAGGCCCAGAAGTGTTCACCTGTCCTGTACAACCTACACTTCATCAGCTATACACACACCTGCCTCCCCTGACTGTGACATAACAACTCACCTTGTGACTGAAAGGCCCAGAAGTGTTCACCTGTCCTTTACAACCTACAGCTCATCAGCTATACACACATATGCCTCCGCTCACTGTGACATACCTCACCTGTGACTTGAAAGCCCCAGAAGTGTTCACCTGTCCTGTACAACCTACACTTCATCAGCTATACACACACCTGTCTTCCTTCACTGACAAACAGCACACCTTGTGACCTTGTACCTCTCCTGTACAACCTACACCTCATCAGTTATACACACACCTGTCTCCCCTCACTGACAAAACAGCACACCTTGTGATTGAAACGCCCAGAAGTGTTCACCTGCCCTACCAAGGCCAACCTGCACCTCGTCAGCTATACCACCTGCCTCCCCTCACCCTGACAAAACAGCACATCTTGTGACTGAAAGGCCAAGAAGTGTTCACCTGTCCAGTACAACCTCCACCTAACTAGATATACACAAACCTGCCCCCCTTCACTCTGACAGAACAACTCACCTTGTGACTGAAAGGCCCAGAAGTGTTCACCTGTCCTGCCCAGTCCAACTTGAACCTCATCAGCTATACAAAGGCCACCTGCCTCTCTCACTGCTCTGCGGGATGAAGAAACATCTTGAATTAGATAAATATTAGTTGTTTCCACTTGCTGATAAATCTTTGCTGAAACTTTAAAATACACAGTAGTGATAAAAAAAATGAATACAGGACAACAACCAACCTGTATATAGGTGAACTTCAATCAGGTATTTACATGCGATGGTAATTTTCATCGTAAATGCCCAAGTTATGTGCAAAAGTATCTGTGTATTCAGCGTGGAAGTTGATGAAGAGTCGAAAACCAGAAACATTACAAATTACCTTGAACAACAAAATTTGATTTGCATTTTGAAAAATTCAAAACTGCAAAAATTTCAAGGTAAATTGTGATGGTAGCTGCATGCAAGTAACATGCTATGTAAGCAACCAAGAAAAAACATTGGTGCATACATATGTACCAGAGTGGATGAATACTGCCTCTCTGGCTACTCACTAATTCAACAAGCACCAAATTGCAGCACAAAAATATTGTAAATCCAGGTAAATGAATGTGACAACATCCTCAAATCCCCTTCCCCCTGTTATCATAAGGCATTATTAACTATACATTTAATAGATGAGCAGGGTCTAAACACACCCTGCTCATCTATTAAATCTTCTTCAATTCTTCTGTCAAGCTGAAGTCCAGCACAAGCATTAAAGGGTTCTCATCACAAGTGTATTATGTTATCCTCAAAGGGTACTGTAGTTAGGTATATGGATGCAAGACCATGCGGATGGCCTGATTAAAGCCACTGCTGTCTGAAGTTACCTGACAGACTTATACCTATAGTCACCTGCAGTTATATTACACTTAGATTTGTTAGCAAGGATACCAATGACCTCGTTTGTAGAAGACAGATGAATGCTAAACTTCAGCTCAATGCATAGTACTTAAAAATAGTTTTACATGGAATCTAATACACAAGAGACATGCAGGTCATACATTTTGATTAATTTGACACAGAACATCGGCAACTGAACATCTGTTGGTAATATTGTACTTAATATGTAACATGTATGCTAATCCTGAGTTCAAAGCAATCAGCACTTTTTAAAATACCAGGGTTGCTTGATCTGCAGGTCACTATTTGATCTACGAAAGCCAGGTGAGGAGTACAGTGTGACACTGCAGGTGAGTATCTATGTACCTGTAAACAGTTCTCAGGTAGTTAGCTGGAGGAATTATTACACCACACAGACTCAGAGCTGGTTCGCTTATGAAGGCTGCAACCTGAAACACACCGCAAGTCTCTCAGGAAACAAGGAATACATGTATGTCAAGTAACAGTGCTTTTATTTAATCATCTGAGTTCGGAGAATGGATGGTTCAGAACCTGATTTGGTTCAGGCAAACTTTCGCATCTGGAAGCAAAGTCCAGTATCTCCAGAATGTGTAATCCCGAATCACGATAATATTGTTCATATGTACATGTAGTATATGTAAATGCAGACCATAACCCATGCAGAACTGACAAAACACACACACTCAAGCAAGCATGCTTAAAAATCTAGGCTACATGCAGACCCCCATATACTACAGGTAACCAGTCAAAGACTCAGGAATCTCCAAAGCAAAGCCCTCTCAAAACCATGACAGTCGATCGAAAGCCCCAAAAGGTCAGTTGTGGAAAAATGATACGTCCAGCACCTGTGGCCAACTGCTCCACAGACATGGGAGATACGAATACCAAGAGTTCACTGCTCAGGTGGCTCCATAACAACTGACCACTCAACCTATATTATACATCTGGGTCAAATATGGATTTTAAGCAGGAGAGCTCAGAGCAGGACATAAGGTCAGCTTTGGAGATTCCTCAATTGCCACAGCTAATCCTAAATGACATGCAAGGTGAGCCCAGTGGTAGTGGATAAAGCACAAAATGGCAGCACAAAATGAGATGATGATGGAGTATATTACCTGTAGACTGTGTTCAGGTAGCAGCTAGGAGGAACTATAGCTCCTGCGGCCGAGATAAGAGGCTCTGAGATAAAAGCAGCAATCTGTAACAGCGTGAAGACGAATGACATGCATGAAATACACAATAACTGATGAATGCAATTTGATGATGAGGTAGCATTAAAGCTGAAAAACAACAGGTGGACAAAATTACAGAACAGGTAGTATGCTGTCATCAGACATAAGCATGTACATGTATGTGTCTTGAAGCCTTTAGCAGGACATCTTGCAATAGCAAATTTCTGATAAAACAAGAAGGGTACTTCCCTATGGCAGCTTATTTTGGATGACCCATTTACTGGTATAATATATGTACACCATTGATGATAAAGGTAAAGGGTTACCAAGGCGCACACTGACAAATCCTGATATCAATTCTGCAGATCAGATTCCTCGCTTTTCAAAAACGTAAAATCTAGCAATATACGTACAGCATGATCACGAAGCTATCCCAGAAGCTACGTACATGTACCTATCAACCAAAGACATGGAGGAACAAAACAAAATTTGAGTGTAAAATGGATGATTGTGTAAAGGTGCTTGTACACCTACATGTAAGGCAGCTAACACTTTCACCTCAGGAAAAGCTCCAAGATGTTTGGTACTAAAAGCGGTCCATCTATGCATATACCTGACTGTGTGAGCAACTATATAAGCTAGAACACCTCACCTCAGGAGGATGTTTGGTGCTAAAAGCAGTACATCTAAGTGTACAACTGTAACAGCTAGAACACCACTCCTAAAGGGATGTGTGGTACTAAAAGCAGTACATCTACATGTACACCTGAATGTGTGAAAACCTATATCAGCTGGAGCACCTTTCCTCAGGGGGATGTGTGGTACTAAAAGCAGTACATCTACACGTACACCTGACTGCATGAGCACCTATAACAGCTAGAACACCACTCCTAAAGGGATGTGTGGTACTAAAAGCAGGAGATCTATGTGTGCACCTGACTGTGTGAGCACCTATATCAGCTAGAACACTTCTCCTCAGAGGGATGTATGTTACTAAAAGAGGTACATCTATGTGTGCACCTGACTGTGTGAGCACCTATATCAGCTAGAACACTTCTCCTAAGGGAGATGTGTGGTACCAAAAGCAGTATATCTATGTGTACACCTGACTGTGTGAGCACCTATAACAGCTAGAACACCACTCCTCAGGGGGATGTTTGGTACTAAAAGTGGTACATCTATGTGTACACCTGACTGTGTGACCAACTGTATCAGCTAGAACACCACTCCTCAGGGGACGTGTGGTCCTAAAAGCGGTACATCTATGTGTACACCTGGCTGCATGAGCACAAATATCAGCTAGAACACCTCTCCTCAGGGGGATGTGTGGTACTAAAAGGTGTACATTTATATGTACACCTGACTGTGTCAGCAACTATATAAGCTAGAACACCGCTCCTCAGGGGAATGTGTGGTACTAAAAGCGGTATATATATGTGTAGACCTGACTGCATGAGCATCTATAACACCTAGAACACCACTCCTCAGGAGAATGTGTGGTACTAAAAGCGGTATATATATGGGTAGACCTGACTGCATGAGCACAAATATCAGCTAGAACACCTCTCCTCAAAGGGATGTGTGATACTAAAAGCAGTACATCTATGTGTACAGAACCTCTACACACATTAAAGTCCACATATGAGTGTGTTTGACATTAAAGACAATGGGTGACAACAGATATAATATGAGACACTTTATCTGGTCAATGGTGAAGGGAACCTCTACACACATTAAAGTCTACATGTGAGTGTGTTTGACATTAAACACAATGGATGACAACAGATGTGATATGATAGGCAATATATCTGGTCAAAGGTGAAGGGAACCTCTACACACATTAAAGTCCACATGTGAGTGTGTTTGACATTAAACACAATGGATGACAACAGATGTGATATGATAGGTAATATATCAGGTCAAAGGTGAAGGGAACCTCTACACACATTAAAGTCCACATGTAAGTGTGTTTGACATTAAACACCATGGAGGACAACAGCTGTGATATGTGAGGCAGTTTATCTGGTCAACGGTGAAGAGAACCTCTACACAAATTAAAGTCCACATGTGAGTGTGTTTGTCATTAAACACCACAGATGACAACAGCTGTGATATGTGGACAGTTTATCTGGTCAATGGTGAAGGGAACCCCTACACACATTAAAGTCTACATGTGAGTGTATTTGACATTAAAGACTATCGATGACAACAGCTGTGACATGTGAGGCAGTCTATCTGGTCAATGGTGAAGAGAACCTATACACACATTAAAGTCCATGTGTGGCTGTGTTTGGCATTAAAGACGATGGATATGACAACAGATGATATGTGAGGCAGTATATCTGGTCAATGGTGAAGGGAACCTCAACACACATTAAAGTCCACACGTGAGTGTGTTTCACATTAAAGACCATGGATATGACAACAGCTGTGATATGTTAGGCAGTTTATCTGGTCAATGGTGAAGAGAACCTATACACACATTAAAGTCCATGTGTGGCTGTGTTTGGCATTAAAGACCATGGATATGACAACAGATGATATGTGAGGCAGTATATCTGGTCAATGGTGAAGGGAACCTCGACACACATTAAAGTCCACACGTGAGTGTGTTTGACATTAAAGACCATGGATATGACATCAGATGTGATATGTGGACAGTTTACCTGGTCAATGGTGAAGGGAACCTCTACACACATTTAAGTCCACATGTGAGTGTGTTTGACATTAAAGACCACAGATGCCAGCAAATGTGATATGTGAGGCAGTTTACCTGGTCAATGGTGAAGGGAACCTCTACACACATTAAAGTCCACATATGAGTGTGTTTGACATTAAAGACCATGGATATGACAACAGATGTGATATGTGGAGAGTTTTACCTGGTCAATGGTGAAGGGAACCTCTACACACATTAAAGTCCACATGTGAGTGTGATTGACATTAAAGACTATGGATATGACAACAGATGATATGTGAGGCAGTTTACCTGGTCAATGGTGAAGGGAACCTCAACACACATTAAAGTCCACACGTGAGTGTGTTTCACATTAAAGACCATGGATATGACAACAGCTGTGATATGTTAGGCAGTTTATCTGGTCAATGGTGAAGGGAAACTCTACACACATTAAAGTCCACATATGAGTGTGTTTGACATTAAAGACCATGGATATGACAACAGATGTGATATGTGGACAGTTTACCTGGTCAATAGTGAAGGGAACCTCTACACACATTAAAGTCCACATGTGAGTGTGATTGACATTAAAGACTATGGATATGATAACAGATGAGATATGTTAGGCAGTATACCTGGTCAATGGTGAAGGGAACTTCCACACACATTAAAGTCCACATGTGAGTGTGTTTGACATTAAAGACCACAGATGACAGCAGATGTGATATGTGGACAGTTTACCTGGTCAATGGTGAAGGGAACCTCTACACACATTAAAGTCCACATGTGAGTGTGTTTGACATTAAAGACCACGGATGACAACAGATGTGATATGTGAAACAGTTTATCTTGTCAATGGTGAAGAGAACCTATACACACATTAAAGTCCATTTGTGGCTGTGTTTGACATTAAGGACCATGGCTATGACATCAGATGTGATATGTGAGTGAGTGAGTGCTTGGGGTTTAACGTCGTACTCAACAATCTTTCAGTCATATGACGACGAGATGTGATATGTGAGGCAGTTTACCTGGTCAATGGTGAAGAGAACCTATACCCACATTAAAGTCTACATGTGAGTGTGTTTGACATTTAAGACATCAGATGACATCAGATGTGATATGTGAGGCAGTTTATCTGGTCAATGGTGAAGGGAACCTCAACACACATTAAAGTCCATGTGTGGCTGTGTTTGACATTAAAGACCACGGATGACAACAGTTCTGATATGTGAGGCAGTTTACCTGGTCAATGGTGAAGAGAACTTCCACACACATTAAAGTCTACATGTGAGTGTGTTTCACATTAAAGACCACCGATGACAACAGCTGTGATATGTGAGACAGTTTATCTGGTCAATGTTAAAGTCCACATGTGAGTGACATTAAAGACCATGGATGACAACAGATGTGATCTGTGAGACAGTTTATCTGGTCAACAGTGAAGGGAACCCCTACACACATTAAAGTCCACATGTGAGTGTGTTTGACATTTAAGACATCAGATGACAACAGGTGTGATATGTGGACAGTTCACCTGGTCAATGGTGAAGGGAACCTCTACACACTTTAAAGTCAATGTGTGGCTGTGTTTGACATTTAAGACAATGGATGACAACAGAAGTGGTATGTGAGGCAGTATATCTCGTCAATGGTGAAGAGAACCTATACACACATTAAAGTCCATGTGTGGCTGTGTTTGACATTAAAGACCATGGATATGACAACAGATGTGATATGTTAGGCAGTATATCTGGTCAATGGTGAAGGGAACCTCTACACACATTAAAGTCTACATGTGAGTGTGTTAGACATTAAAGACCATTGTTATGTGCACAACTGCCTTCAGCTTCTAAATTTAGCTTGCCACTGTTTACATATGCTCAGTTCAGGGCCAGCTGTCTGCCTCTGCCTTAGAATGTTCTAGAATACGCTCAGTTCGGGGCCTGTTTGTTTACAACAAGTGTTCAAGAATTTTCTTATTCTAGACAATTCCACCAGTTTATATAAGACCTACGAAAACAGGTCAAAAGAGAAGAAAGGAGAATTATTGAGAGTTTTGGATGCTTTCGCTGTGTGTTACTTTAGTAGGCCTTTTGTGCTGAATTTTGGTGTCTTTATAGCCTCTGGCTTTGTTATATCATATCTCCACTGAGCACTTGTTCAGTCTCAACTTGTATATTTGATTTGTGCTCATGTGTACACAGTGCTTATAAGTACACGGACCCTGTCTGCGGAATTTTGTGTATACTTCGTCATACACTCAGTTATACTGTGGATTTTCCCCCTTGTGAATATTGCCTCTGTGCATTTTTTTTAAGCATTGTGGAGTATATGCGTCCGTTTGGACTTGACACCATTGTACATGTAAGTACTTTAGTATTTGTATAGATACTGCTATCCTTTCTTGTTAAACTTAAGTACTTTAGTATTTTTAAGTCTTGTTATCTGTTCTTGTTAAACTTAATAAATTGTTGTAAAATAAAACTTTTTTGTGCGGCTAGACTGTCATGTATTTGGAAGAAGCCATCTCTTTATAATACAGACAGTTTGGGTCGTAACAAATTGGGGGCTTGTCCGGGAAGTGAATTTGAAAGGATTTTGTGTAAGTTGTGTCATTTTTCTAGTCTTTGACTTTGTAGTAAATTTTGCCAGCAGATTTTATTCATCATGTCGGATTTTAAGCCCAACGAGTTTATGGAAGCGAGTTTATCAGGACATTTTTGATGTGTTAAATAAGAATGATTTGTATGCTTTAAGCAAGTACCTGAATGTTAATATCAAAAGATCCTTACGCAAGAAAGATATGCAGTTTTAGTATTGTTAAATGTTTGGTGGAATTACAGGAATTTGATGAAAGTGCATTAGATGCATACAGGCCTGAGGGCGATGATTCCACTGTAATAAGACTGAAGGAGTTAGAACTGAAGCAAAAGGAAAATGAAAGATTGTTTAAAGAAAAGATGAAAGATTGTTTAAAGAAAACGAAAATGAAAGACTGTTTAAAGAAAATGAAAAAGAAAGATTGTTTAAGGAAAATGAAAGATTGTTTAAAGAAAGGGAAAATGAAAGGTTGTTTAAAGAAAGGGAAAATGAAAGAGTGTTCGAATTGGAGAAGCTGAGACTTCAGAGCGAAATTGAAGCGAGGAGACTAGAAGGACATAGGTCTGGCTTAAGTTTTTCTGATATGCCTCCAAAATCTGACGTCGCTAGAAACATAAGATTGGTGCCACAATTTCGTGAGACTAATGTAGATAAATATTTTCTACAGTTTGAGAAGATTGCTCAAAATTTAGAGTAGCCTAAAAAGTTTTGGACTACCCTTTTACAGAGTGTGTTAGCTGGCAAAGCTATGGATATATACATAGAGTTATCAACAGAACAGGCTGCAGATTATGATTTTGTGAAAGATGTTATCTTCAAAAGATATGAACTTGTGGCAGAGGCCTATCGGCACAAATTTAGAAATTTTGAGAAAAGAGGTCAGACTTACATTGAATTTGCTAAGCAGAAGAAACAATTGTTTGAGCGGTGGTGTTCTGCTAAAAGTGTAGATAAAGATTATGAAAAGTTAAAACAGATCATTCTGATTGAAGACTTTAAAAGGTGTATTAATGATGATGTCAGAACTTTCACTGAGGATAAAGAGGCTGATACATTAGAAGCAGCAGCCACTATGGCTGATACTTACAATGTTACACATAAGGTCTCATTTCAGAAAAAGCCGTCTACATTTAGAAAACCTGAACCCTTTCCCAGCCGTTCATTTAACTCAAATTCAGGCCCACCGAAACAGACTCAAATTTTTTACAAATCAGGTGAGCAAAGAAGACCTGTTAATTCAAACACTACTCAATGAAGGTCTGACCATACATTTACTGATAGACAGTTTAGCAGGGTTACATGTAATTATGGTACGAAGCCAGGCCATGTTATGTCACATTGCTATGCTTTAAAGAGCAGGCAAGAACAGGAGGGTGTCTCCAAGCCTACTGGTTTGTGTGTTACTGCTAAAAAGTCTGACATAGTCAACAATGTTGATGCATTTGATTACGTTAAGACTCCACCAGTAGATTGCACACGGAATTCACAGGATAATGTTATAAAGGTTTTCGAGCCATTTATTTGTGACGGTAAAGTCTCACTTAAAAGTGACATGTCTTGTGATACAAAGATCAGGGTATTAAGAGATACTGGAGCTTCTGTCTTTATTGTTACAAGATGTTTTGCCATTTTCTGATGAGTCATATTCTGGATCAAATGTATTAATTAGAGGTGTAAGCTCTGCTGAATTTGAATCTGTGCCTCTTCACAAAGCTTACTTGTCATCAGATATTATTTCGGGTCCTGCTACTGTCGGCATTAGGCCTACTTTGCCTTTTAAAGGAATTCATCTACTACTTGGTAATGATCTTGCTGGTGACAAAGTAAAGGTTAATCCTATTGTGACTGATAAACCTTGTTTAAATCAAACTGTTGATCCTGTTGAGAAAGAAATTCCAGATTTGTATCCCTCTTGTGCTATAACGAGGTCTATGTCAAACAAACTTTCTGATAACGGCAAAAACACAGTAAAGGACTTACAAGATACATTTCTTACACAAATGTTTAATCAAGTCGACTGTATTGATAATGAATCAGACCATTGTACACCTAGTGACATATCACATGTTTCTGAACATCAGCTTGTAACTGAACAGCATAAAGACCAGAAATTTCATGTTTGTTTGACAGAGCTCTCGATGATTGTGCTATTTCATCTGAACCTGTGTGTTATTATGTCAAGTCTGATATACTTATGCATAACTGGAGACCACCTGATGTATCTGTTGATGATGACTGGGCTGTTAAACATCAGACTGTTGTACCTAAGGCGTACCGAACTGAAATTTTACTTATGGCACATAAAATGCCATTAGCTGGTCACTGGGGTGTTATCAAGACCTACTACAGGATACTGAACCACTTCTTTTGGCCAGGATTAAAGGGAAATGTAACCCAGTTTTGTAAATCATGTCATACATGCCAGGTAGTGGGTAAGCCTAATCAGACTATTCCTAAGGCACCATTAGAGCCTGTACCAGCTTTTCAAGAGCCATTCAGCAGAATATTGATTGATTGTGTAGGCCCTCTACCTAAGACGAAGTCTGGGAATCAGTTTGTGTTAACTATTATGTGTACAGCAACTAGATTTCCTGAGGCTGTTCCTTTAAGGAATATAAACACCAAGTTTGTTGTCAAAGCTTTAACAAAGTTTTTTACTCTGTTTGGTTTACCCAAATCCGTACAGTCTGATCAAGGTTCAAACTTTATGACTGGTATTTTTCGGCAAGTTATGTACCAGTTAGGCATTAAACAATACAAGTCTTCTGCCTACCATCCAGAAAGTCAAGGTGCAATTGAAACATTTCACCAAACATTAAAGAAGATGATTAAGACTTATTGTTATGACACAGAGAAAGACTGGGATGAAGGTATTCCATTTCTGATGTTTGCTGTTCGAGAGTCAGTACAAGAGACATGATGCCTCACCTCTTAAACAACACCCTTACAGGTTAAACCCGCTAAAGGCTAAGTACCTCTCTCATGAGATTAAGTACCTGTTAGACAATGACTTTATCCAGTCTAGTCACAGTAACTGGAGTTCACCATGTATTTTGGTACCCGAGCCTGATGGTACATATAGAATGTGTACGGACTACAGGAAAGTCAACACTGTCACATATTTGGGTCATGTTGTCCGCCAAGGTCAAATTAAGCCTATTGACTCTAAAGTCAGTGCTATTTCCACACTTCCTGTACCCTATAACAAGAGGCACCTTAATTGCTTTTTGGGTATGGCTGGATATTACAGGAAATTCTTTCCAAATTTTTCCACTATTAGTGAGCCATTGACTCATCTGTTGAAAAAGTTCAGTAAGTGTATTTGGTGAGATGAGTGCCAGACTGCTCTTGATGAGATAAAAGCCATACTTAAAAGTTCGCCTGTGTTGTCAGCACCTAATTTTGAGAAAACTTTTGAGTTAGCAGTTGATGCAAGAGATGTTGCTGTAGGTGCTGTTTTGCTTCAAGAAGACAATCTTGGTGTTGATCATCCAGTTTGTTTCTTTTCCCATAAACTTAACAAGTTTCAGAGAAGTTATTCAACTGTTATTTATTTATTATTTATTTTGTCTGTTATTTTAGCTCTGCAACATTTTGAAGTTTATGTAACAGCTTCAAGACAAACTGTGATTGTAAATACTGATCACAATCCACTTGTGTTTCTACAGAAAGTTAAGGGAAATAATCAGAGATTGTTACATTGGAGTTTATTGTTGCAAGAATACAATCTTGAAATCAAACATGTTAAGGAAAAAGATAATGTTATTGCAGATTGCTTATCTCGTGCATAAGTTGTGTATAAAATGTTTAATTGCATGTGGTTTTACAATGTTGTATTTATTAATGTTTAACATATATTGTAGGTAAAAAAAAAAAGTTAGCAAAACTTTTTTTCTTGAAGGATGCGTGTGTTATGTGCACAACTGCCGTCAGCTTCTAAATTTAGCTTGCCACTGTTTAAATATGCTCAGTTCAGGACCTGCTGTCTGCCTCTGCCTTAGAATGTTCCAGAATACGCTCAGTTCGGGGTATGTTTATTTACAACAAGTGTTCAAGAATTTTCTTATTCTAGAAAATTCCACCAGTCTATATAAAATCTGCTGGTTTTGGTTACTTTTTTGTGCGGCTAGACTGTCGTGTATTTCGAACAAGCCATCTTTTTATAATACAGACAGTTTGGGTCGTAACACCATGGATGACAACAGCTGTGACATATGAGGCAGTATATCTGGTCAATGGTGAAGGGAACCTCAACACACATTAAAGTCAATGTGTGGTTGTGTTTGACATTAAACACCATGGATGACAACAGTTCTGATATGTGAGGCAGTTTATCTGGTCAATGGTGAAGGGAACCTCTACACACATTAAAGTCAATGTGTGGCTGTGTTTGACATTAAAGACCATGGATGACAACAGATATGATATGTGAGGCAGTATATCTGGTCAACGGTGAAGGGAACCTCAACACACATTAAAGTCCATGTGTGAGTGTGTTTGACATTAAACACCATGGATGACAACAGATATGATATGTGAGGCAGTTTATCTGGTCAATGGTGAAGGGAACCTATACACACATTAAAGTCAATGTGTGGTTGTGTTTGACATTAAACACCATGGATGACAACATATGTGATATGTGAGGCAGTTTATCTGGTCAATGGTGAAGGGAACCTCTACACACATTAAAGTCAATGTGTGGTTGTGTTTGACATTTAAGACCATGGATGACAACATATGTGATATGTGAGGCAGTTTACCTGGTCAATGGTGAAGGGAACCTATACACACATTAAAGTCAATGTGTGGCTGTGTTTGACATTTAAGACAATGGATGACAACAGATGTGATATGTTGGGCAGTATACCTGGTCAACGGTGAAGGGAACCTATACACACATTAAAGTCGACATGTGAGTGTGTTTGATATTAAAGACCACAGATGACAGCAGATGTGATATGTGGACAGTTTACCTGGTCAATGGTGAAGGGAACCTCTACACACATTAAAGTCCATGTGTGGCTGTGTATGACATTAAAGACCAAGGATGACAACAGATGTGATATGTTAGGCAGTATACCTGGTCAACGGTGAAGGGAGATTCCACACACATTAAAGTCCACATGTGAGTGTGTTTGACATTAAAGACCATGGCTATGACAACAGATGATATGTGAGGCAGTTTATCTGGTCAATGGTGAAGGGAACCTCTACACACAATGAAGTCTACTTGTGAGTGTGTTTGACATTAAAGACCACGGATATGACAACAGCTGCGATATGTGAGACATGGTGACGAAGGCGTTCCATAATGAAACAGACACGATTGCCATAATGAAACAGACATGATTGCCATAATGAAACAGACATGATTGCCAAAATGAAACAGACATGATTGCCAAAATGAAACAGACATGATTGCCATAATGAAACTGACATTATTGCCATAATGAAACAGATACGATTGCCATAATGAAACAGACATTATATGAAACAGACATGATTGCCATAATGAAACAATTTCACACAAGCAATAAGCCAACTTCTCCTCAGCAGAGCCTTTTGGAAATGCAAGGTTACTTCACCATAGCAGAGGACATTTAGCACAACTAATATAGATATGGGAAGATAAGTGCTATGTTGTAGCAGGAGAACTGAGGTGGGCTGTGCAGGACATCAACATTGAAACAGCTCTAGGTTTTCACATCCATGCAATATACTTGTGCATGAAACAGTTCAAGGTTTTCATAACCATGTAACATACTTGTACATCAAAGAGTTCGAGGTTTTCACAACCATGCAATATACATGTGCATGAAACAGTTCAAGGTTTTCATAACCATGTAATATACTTGTACATCAAAGAGTTCGAGGTTTTCACATCCATGCAATATACTTATGCGTCAAACAGCTCTAGGTTTTCATACCCATGTAATACACTTGTACATCAAAGAGTTCGAGGTTTTCACATCCATGTAATATACTTGTGCCATTTCGAGGGTGAAATTTCCAAAGGATTGCAAAGGTGCAAAGCATTTTCATATTTAAAAGATTTTATCAAAATCATAAATACAGTATTCATGTCAGAGAACTGTCTAGAACAAAAGACTTGTTATTTGGGGTAACACTTTGCTGGGCAAAGAAATAAAATGTTAATAATGATTTCATTCCATGTTATACATTTGTATATGACTGACGGAAATTCACTGGAGCATTACCTAATACCCAGAAAACACAGCCTACTATAACTGTACCATCTACCACCCAGAAAGCACAGCCTACTATAACTGTACCATCATCTAATACCCAAAAAAGACTGCCTAATGTCAGTGGGCCATTATCTAATACCCAGAAAACACTATCTAATGTCAGAGGGCCATCATCTAATACCCAGAAAACACTGACTAATGTCAGTGGACCGTAATCTTATACCCAGAAAACACTGACTAATGTCATTGGGTCATCATTTAATACCCAGAAAACACTGCCTAATATCACTGGACCAGCATGTTATACTCAGAAAACAGTGACTACTACCACTGGACCAGCATCTAATACTCAGAAAACACTGACTACTACCACTGGACCATTATATAATGCCCAGAAAACACTGACTACTACCACTGGACCAACAACTTATACCCAGAAAACACTGACTACTACCACTGGACCATTATATAATACCCAGAAAACACTGCCTAATATCATTGGACGAGCATCTTATGCCCAGAAAACACTGACTACTACCTGCGGACCAGCATCTTATACCCAGAAAACACTGAGTAATGTAACTGGACCATTATCTAATACCCAGAAAACTCTCCTTGATGTTACTGGACCACCATCTAATACCCAGAAAACACTGACTACTACCACTTGACCAGCATCTTATACCCAGAAAACACTGACTACTACCACTTGACCAGCATCTTATACCCAGAAAACACTGCCTACTACCACTGGGCTATCATCTAATACCCAGAAAACACTGCCTAATATCACGGGAACAGCATCTTATACTCAGAAAACACTGACTACCACCACTGGACCATTATATAATACCCAGAAAACACTGCCTAATATCACTGGACCAGCATCTTATACTCAAAAAACACTGACTACTACCACTGGACCATCATTTAATACCCACAAAACACTGACTAATGTCAATGGACCATCATCTAATACCCACACAACACTGACTAATGTCACTGAACCAGCATCTAATACCCACAAAACACTGACTAATGTCAATGGACCATCATCTAATACCCACACAACACTGACTAATGTCACTGAACCAGCATCTAATACCCACAAAACACTGACTAATGTCACTGGACCATTATCTAATACCCACAAATCACCGCCTAATATCACTGGAACAGCATCTAATACGAAGAAAAGGCTGACTAATACAACTGGACCATTATCTAATACCCACAAAACACTGACTAATGTCACTGGACCAGCATCTAATACCCAGAAAACACTGCCTAATACCACTGGACCAGCATCTTATACCCAGAAAACACTGACTACTACCACTGGATCATTATATAATACCCAGAAAACGCTAACTACTACCACTGGACCAGCATCTTATACCCAGAAAACACTGACTACTACCACTGGACCAGCAACTTATAACCAAAAAACTCTCAATATTGTTACCGCACACCATCTAATACCCAGAAAAACACTGCCTAATGTCACTGGAACAGCATCTAATACCCACAAAAAACTGACTAATGTCACTGAACCAGCATCTAATACCCACAAAACACTGACTAATGTCACTTGACCAGCATCTCATACGCAGAAAAACACTGACTGATATCACTGGAACAGCATCTTATACTCAGAAAACACTGCCTAATACCACTGGACCAGCATCTCACACCCAAAAAACACTGACTACTACCACTTGACCAGCATGTTATACCCAGAAAACACTGACTAATGTCACTGAACCATTATCTAATACCCAGAAAACACTGCGTAATACCACTGGACCATTATCTAATACCCAGAAAACACTGACTAATGTCACTGAACCATTATCTAATACCCACAAAACACTGACTAATGTCACTGAACCAGCATCTAATACCCACAAAACACTGCCTAATACCACTTAACCATTACCTAATACCGAGAAAACTCTCCCTGATGTTACTGGACCAGCATCTGATATTCAGAAAACAGTGCCTAATACCACTGGAATAGCATCTTATACCCAGAAAACACTGCCTAATACCACTGGACCATTATCTAATACCCACAAAACACTGACTAATGTCACTGGATCAGCATCTAATACCCAGAAAACACTGCCTAATACCACTGGACCAGCATCTTATACCCAGAAAACACTGACTACTACCACTGGATCATTATATAATACCCAGAAAACGCTAACTACTACCACTGGACCAGCATCTTATACCCAGAAAACACTGACTACTACCACTGGACCAGCAACTTATAACCAAAAAACTCTCAATATTGTTACCGCACACCATCTAATACCCAGAAAAACACTGCCTAATGTCACTGGAACAGCATCTAATACCCACAAAAAACTGACTAATGTCACTGAACCAGCATCTAATACCCAGAAAAACACTGCCTAATGTCACTGGAACAGCATCTTATACCCAGAAAACTCTCTTTGATGTTACTGGACCACCATCTAATACCCAGAAAACTCTCCTTGATGTTACTGGACCAGCATCTTATACCCAGAAAACACTGACTACTACCACTTGACCAGCATGTTATACCCAGAAAACACTGACTGATATCACTGGAACAGCATCTTATACTCAGAAAACACTGCCTAATACCACTGGACCAGCATCTAATACTTAGAAAAACACTGCCTAATGTCACTGGAACAGCATCTAATACCCACAAAAAACTGACTCATGTCACTGAACCAGCATCTAATACCCAGAAAAACACTGCCTAATGTCACTGGAACAGCATCTTATACCCAGAAAACTCTCTTTGATGTTACTGGACCAACATCTTATACCCAGAAAACACTGACTACTACCACTTGACCAGCATGTTATACCCAGAAAACACTGACTGATATCACTGGAACAGCATCTTATACTCAGAAAACACTGCCTAATACCACTGGACCAGCATCTCACACCCAAAAAACACTGACTACTACCACTTGACCAGCATGTTATACCCAGAAAACACTGACTAATGTCACTGAACCATTATCTAATACCCAGAAAACACTGCGTAATACCACTGGACCATTATCTAATACCCAGAAAACACTGACTAATGTCACTGAACCATTATCTAATACCCAGAAAATACTGACTAATGTCACTGAACCAGCATCTAATACCCACAAAACACTGCCTAATACCACTTAACCATTATCTAATACCGAGAAAACTCTCCCTGATGTTACTGGACCAGCATCTGATATTCAGAAAACAGTGCCTAATACCACTGGAATAGCATCTTATACCCAGAAAACAATGCCTAATGTCACTGGACCATCATCTAATACCCAGAAAACACTGACTGTTATCACTGGACCACTGACCCATTATCTATGACCACTGGGCTATGACAAAACCAGTGAACCACAACCCAGGATCAATGTCCACACGTAAGACTGTTAAGCAACAATCTCATATGTTAGCCTGATCTACATGTAAAAAAGGCCTCATCTTAAGGCAATAACTTAAGAGCACTGAAACGTTGGCTAGGCCCTCTGACAAATCGCCTATGTCCACTGAAACGTGGCCTAGGCCCTCTGACACATTGCCTAAACCCTCTGAAACATTGCCTAGGCCCTCTGAAACACTGCCTAGGCCCTCTGACACATCGCCTAAGCCCTCTGAAACATTGCATAGGTTTTTTGACACATTACCTAAGCCCTCTGAAACGTTGAGTAGGTCTACTGCACCGTCACCTAAGACAGCTGTGCTATTGTGTAAGCCCACTAAGTCATGGCCACAGACAACTGAGCCATAGCGTAGCATCCTTAAAGGTTGGTGTTTTATGACATACTGACAGACTTCTGAGCCAAGGCCTAAGGCCACTGAGCCACAGCCTAAAATTGTTTTCCATGTGGATGTTTCAGAAAGCAGGTGTGCACAAATGTGATCAGGGAGAGTAGCTCACCCTGTGTTTACAATAGTAAGTGTTCCCTCAAAATTAATATATTGCAAGGCAAGGAAAAAGTGATTGTAAAAGAATACAGAACTCAGAGTAGTTGACCTACTGGTCTTCCTTTTTCATGTGCTTTCTGTAAAACATGCAAAGCCTCATTGGCATATCGCAATCCCACATCTGGCGTATCTTCCCTGAACATTCCTCTGTAGACATCTGGACATGGGACCTGTGTACAAATCAAAATGAACACAGTTCATTTCTAAGTTAGCGAAAACTTTTATAGCACGGCTGACAAAGAGCTCACCTGAACATTTCCTTTACCAATGTTTTCAATGTTATTGGATGCCGACACTTGGGGTATGACATATTAAAGCTATAATAATGATCAAAGCAGAAAAAGAATTTCAACATTACATATATTTTAAAGTGAAAGCATCTGACTAATGTTTAATTCCCCTGAAAGACTACGATCCAACGAATCTTAAACCATCATTAAATATTTTTCTAGATTGTTTTCAACCCAGTAAAAGTGAAACTTCATCTAACTTCGTCTAAACTAAATTTATTTCCAATTCTGAAAGAAATGAAAATAAATTTGAAGCTTTACTAAGGCTGATCTAGGCATTCAACTGTCTGTGCATTTTATGCTTCAATTTTATAGCGATGGTTTCTAAGATGAAATCAGTTCTGACCTACATGTAGTTATCACGGAGATCGATCAGAGAATGCACCTCTTTTATAAAAGAAAACAGAAAAAAACATCCCTTGTATGCTAGAGAGACGGAGCAAAATTTTAATTCTTCAGTTGCAGTAAATTCAGGGAAAAAGATCATATCATAAGACTTAATTAATTATAAGTGTTGTCCAATGAGATGCCATCTCAAAGACCTTTGGCTTCACTAATGAATTTTGCATGAATGCTGTTTGGGTGAAACAGCTTGTAAATCAACTCATTTTACCTCTGTGGTGGTCCGTGAATGATACAGACCTGCCCCACACCACTTTGTGAAAGACCCTTCAGCTACATGCGACTAAATTGTTGTAAATGATCTCAAAGTGATGTTTTATGCAGCAGTTCTGTGTTACCACATGTCACTTCATGGAGTGAGTGGGTGAAGGCTATGTCAAAGCTTAGACTATGCAATCTGACAGCAATGTGTTTGATTGGATAACATTATCAAGCTATTTGTGACTGCAGAAAACAGGAGAGAGTATCACAGTAGAATCACTGTTCTATAACATCAACTTACCACATGCACCCAATCTTTTTTCTCACTTGTTTTTCGTTTGAATTTGACTGGACTGATATCCATTAAACTTTCCAGGTTTCCATGGTAAGAGCTACAAATATAAAACAGGCCCGATTACACCTGGTCGATCCGGTTACCTGCAGCAGACAACTAATTTGACCTCACACCTGGTCGATCCGGTTACCTGCAGCAGACAACTAATTTGACCTCACACCTGGTCGATCCAGTTACCCGCAGCAGACATCTAATTTGACCTCACACCTGGTTGATTTGGTTACTCGCTTCAGACAACTAATTTCAGACAACTATTGAGCTACTACAGTGTTTTGTGGTTCGTCATTGTCCGCAGTGAACAATGTAAGTTGTGTAATAGGCTACTGCAGTGTTTTGTGGTTCGTCGTTGTCTGCAGTGAACAATGTAAGTTGCGTAATAGGCTATTACAGTGTTTTGTGGTTCGTCATTGTCCGCAATGAACAATGATCATATACAAAAGGCAATGTGGCCCGGGATATCACCTGAGCGAATGGGCTTACATTTTTGCTTTGCGTGTTGACTGACCACTCAAAGCCTCGCCGCCCCTTCACTGGCGAGTGTATCCATGAACATAGCCGGCCAGTTGACAAGTGCCCGCTTTCTACACTGTCTATAGTTATATGGGTGAGAACAATCAACCATCCACGGTGTGCTATTCAACTTCTCTGATCAGATTACCCTACAGATCCTGACCCTGTTTTGTCAACTTTCTTTCGAGCATTTCGAAAACGAATGCTGTTCAGCTGGTCAAAAAGCTCAGTCAATTACAGTATGAATTTTATATTGGACAACACAGGCTGACTCTGTCTTTGATGTAAATAAATTGTTGAAATCTCCTTGATTTTTTTTCTCATGTACGTTCGAGTACACAACATCCTGAACATTCATGTTTTGTAATGAAACAGGAGAACCCTCACCGCTGAGTTTCTCATCAAGCTGTGCGAAATACAAAAGTCAACAAATTCTAGTTTTTGTGCTGTGGGCTTGATAAAATATTCAATTTTGAAATGTTTTCAAAGTTAATTGAAACTGGAGAGATAAATCCTTGAGCATATTCTTCACATCCAGTTAAAAATGCATTTAACTGCATGATGTATGTATTCCTCATAAGACACAAAAGTCATTACCCAGATGACTTTGCCAGGGTAAAAAAAACACTGCAGTTCTTTTTTCATAAGCTTCAACTTCAAGCTTATGTCAACTCTGTCAACAAGGCCTTGTTCTGAAGCTCTGTATTGCCAGGCTGCTCTGTGCTCTGTATTCATCCCATACATCTTATTTTATACTAAAAGCGTTAAATTAGAATGCTAAACCAGAGTGTGAACAGATGCAGACAGCTCTCACCGATCAACAACCATGATGTCCTGTCTCTTTGTGTAGGATTTGGCCAATCTCAGAGCAAGGTCATTCGCCTCAGACCTAAACAAAAACAAGAAGGAGACATGAGTATCACTGGTGCAGCATAATGACCCAATCACCTATGTGTATACACACACACGTGGAACAGTTCAGTACAACAGCATACATGGACTTGTGGCTTAGTGAAAAGTATTTTGAATCACTTGTGTAAGCAATAGTTCGGGTTTTTCCTCAATTTTCAGCAATATTTCAGTGATTTTGGATCTGTCTTCCTGCGGTGAAGACCTAGTGTAGACAGTTGTCCCTCTAGAAGTTTGCTGTTTATAATAGGGGTGTTTCCAGTTCCAACTCTTTAATTGCTACAGGTAAAAAAAAGTCCTACTGTATCATGTGACTTGTCAAAAATGTTAGGCCACATTTACTACAACATAGGCGTCTGATAAAAAATTCACAAGAAGTTATTTAGATTACACAAATGGTGGAGTTGAACGTTTGTGAACTTGAGAATGTTTTGAGGAAAGAGGTGTCATTTTGTGCCTCTGGAACATGATGAGACAAGCCATTGGCAAATTAATCTCAGCAAAGGTTGCCTAACATGTTTCATGAGTCACATGATACAGGAGAACCGTTTTCACATCCAAGAGCTTCAAAGAGTTCAAACTCGAAACTCCCCTCTTCTGATTCGTTTTGTATCACTAAAACCATTCCCTGTATGTTCCCCACCCAAACAACCAATTTCACTGTGTTTCTCATTAGTATTCTCATGTGACTGGGTGCTGAACAGAAATGACAAATTTTAATATGACAACTTCTGCACAATTCCTGTCCAATAATCAATGCTGGTACAATTCCACTTTGCTAAATAATATAGATGGGTCTGGGTTGTGCTGCTGAGATGTCTGCTTTCTTCAAAATCTTTACAGCTTTGATATTTCCTGGCATTTCAGCATGTTATCAACAAAAGTCAATGATGTATTACTATCAGCCTCTGACTGTCAAATCAAACCATGTTTAGAGGATTGTTCTACAGGCAGTGAGCCCCATCTGCGAATTGGAACATTACACCTAGTAAGTGTATGTTTACACGTACATTAAAAAAGAGGATACCTGTCCTGTATTATAACCTTTTTTCAACATTAAATACAAAATGTAAACACTAACACATGCGTGGGATCAAAAGATTGGGAGGTTTGAAAGATGGATGAAAAATAGGGTGAGAGCAAATGAAACATGGATGAGAAAAGCATTGAAACATGGATGAGAAAAGCATTGAAACATGGATGAGAAAAAGCAATGAAACATGGGTGAGAAAAGCATTGAAACATGGGTGAGAAAAGCATTGAAACATGGGTGAGAAAGCAATCAAACATGGATGAGAAAAGCCATCAACATGGATGAGAAAATAAATGAAACATGGATGAGAAAAGCACGGAATCATGGATGAGAAAGGCAATAAATCATGGTGAAGAAAAGCAATGAAATATGGACGAAAAAAGCACAGAATCATGGATGAGAGAAAAGCAATGAATCATGGATGAGAATAATAAAGCTGTGGTCATGTTGCTCTGGAATCCTATAGAATACCAGATCTCAATCTTTGTTTGAAGATGGGGACGAACATTTATCTGGTGATAAGCCTGATGAAAGTCCTCATCAGAGTTACACATCCACATCAATACAATTACACCAAACAGCCACAAACACTTGTAAGAATTGATTCTATTTCTATCCAGGTATGTTAATTTGTTTGTGCAAGACAAATTGCTGAGGGACAAAAGAGCAGTGTTAGTCTGGTCGACACAATCTCAGTTAATGAGATTGTTCCTCGAGAATCTGGAGTATCTGCCAAACACAACCAGCACTCCAAGCCCCTAGTTGGCAAACATACACTCCAGGAAATATTCCTAGCACCACGCACAAAGCAACCATAAAATATTTAAATACCCACCTTATCATCTACCCAAAGATACATACATATGTACATAGTACTAACAACAGTACAGGCAATGCCAAACACACTACGGGCAATTCTGAACACATTGCGATGTAATACATTTACACAATATTAACAATACAAGCAATGCTAAACACATTGTGATGTAATACATTTACACACTATTAAAAGTACGGGTAAGGATACACACATACTGATGTAATACATTTACACAGTTTTAACAGTACTGGCAATGCTAAACACACAGTGATGTAATACATGTGCATAGTATTAACATTACAGGCAATGTTAAAAAAATTGTGTCTCCCTTGATCACAGAAGGGAAGAATAGACATTACATGCACATCCCACATCAACAGGATGTCAACAGTTATCTAAATTAGACCATGAAAAAAGACATTACAATCCACTCCATGTCTACACCAAATTGAGAATGCAGTCTGCACTAGTGCTGAAGTTTAAATACAAGTGTCCATCTTACATGTAGTTCCCCATTGCACTTAATACATCTATAGGTTTACTAAAGAGAAGAGATAATTTCCAAACTGAATAATTTCACTTAGATTTATGACAGTATGCGAGTCTCAGCAGGCATAAAAATGTTTGTCCCCCTGAATAAAAGCTTTGTGTACAGAGCTCTCAAGACATACTGACACACACTTCCTAACAGGAACAATGAACAAAAACAACGAAAAATACAAAAATGTTCAATGTGCAGCGCACGCACAAGGAAGCAAAGAAGGATCTGAATAAACTGACAATCACTGCATGTCCACGAAGACCCTAATTCCTCTCCGACTATACAACCCACCTGACCAGATACATAACAAATCTCTTGAGTGGATAAACCAACCCACCTGACCAGGTACATTACAAATCTCTTGAGTGGATAAACCAACACACCTGGCCAGGTACATAACAAATCTCCTGAGTGGATAACACAACCCACATGACTAGGTACATAACAAATCTACTAAGTTGATAACCCAACACACCTGACAAGGTACATAACAAATCTCCTGAGTGGATAAACCAACCCACCTGACCAAGATACATAACAAAATCTCTTGAGTGGATAACACAACCCACATGACTAGGTACATACAAATCTACTAAGTTGATAACCCAACACACCTGACAAGGTACATAACAAATCTCCTGAGGGATAACCCAACCCACCTGGCCAGGTACATAACAAATCTCCTGAACGGATAACACAACCCACCTGGCCAGGTACATAACAAATCTCCTGAACGGATAACACAACCCACATGACCAGGTACATAACAAATCTCGTGAGTGGATAACCCAAACCACCTGACTAGGTACATAACAAATCTCGTGAGTGGATAACCCAACCCACCTGGCCAGGTACACAACAAATCTCCTGAGTGGATAAACCAACACACCTGACCAGGTACATAACAAATCTCTTGAGTGGATAAACCAACACACCTGGCCAGGTACACAACAAATCTCCTGAGTGGATAATTAAACCCACCTGACCAGATACATAACAAATCTCCTGAGTGGATAATCAAACACACCTGACCAGGTACATAACAAATCTCCTGAGTGGATAACCTAACCCACCCTGACCAGAATACTAACAAATCTCCTGAGTGGATAATCAACCCACCTGGACCAGGTACATAACAAATCTCCTGAGTGGATAATCAAACCCAAATCACCAGGTACATAACACATCTCCTGAGTGGAAAATCAAACCCAAGTGACCAGATACATAACAAATCTCCTGAGTGGATAACCCAACCCACCTCACCAGGTACATAACACATCTCCTGAGTGGATAACCCAACCCACCTGACCAGATACATAACAAATCTCCTGGGTGGATAACCCAGCCCACCTGATAAGGTACAAAACAAATCTCTGTATGGATAACCCAGCCCACCTGATAAGGTACAAAACACATTTCCTGAGCAGATAACCCAACTCACCTGGCCAGGACATAACACATCTGAGTGGATAAACCCAACCCACCTGGCCAGGTATATAACACATCTCCTGAGTTGACAACCCAACCCATCTGTCAGGTACATAACAGATCTGAGTAGATAACCCAACTAAACTGACCAGGTACATATCACATCTCCTGAGGCAGATAACCCAACTCACCTGACCAGGTGCATAACCTATCTCCTGAGTAGATAACCCAACCCACCTGGCCAGGTACATAACACATCTCCTAAGCAGATAACCCAACTCACCTGCCAGGTATATAACACATCTCCTGAGTACATGTAGACAACCCAACTCACCTGGCCAGGTATATAACACATCTCCTGAGTACATGTAGACAACCCAACTCACACTGGCCATGTACATAACAAATCTCCTGAGTTGATAACCCAACCCACCTGGCCAGGTACATAACACATCTGAGTAGATAACCCAGCTCACCTGGCCAGGTACATAACCTATGTCATGAGATAATAGACCAACCCACCCAGCAGTTTGATAGTTTTATCATACTGTGTCATTTTTGTGCCAAGAGTTTCCGTGATGGAATCAAATATGAAGAAATATTGTAAACTGATTTGTTTAACCTCTACAGTAGATTCTTCAGAAAATTTTGCCAAAAGAATCACAAGTACACTTATTCAAATGCCTAAATTGTGTGGTGGGCTCTGAACCCCGCTGCAAGTGTTACATACATGTGCCTATTAAAAGTATTTCTCACAGGCTGTTTTCAGCAGAACAGGTTTACGGTATGTATGTACAGACAATAGATTTTTTGTACAAATATCTACATACAGGACAATGCAAAACCTTTGATGCCTCACTGAAGCCACAAGAATGTGGAAAGAGATGTTGTATAATGATCTGGGAACAATGTCTAAATACACGTGATTAAAGTAGGTTAATGGTTGTCCTTACATTAAGATAATAAAGCAATCCCCTTCAACAATCAAGTGTTTTTGTAAAAAAAGATGGTTAAATTGAGAGTGTCACACTTACAGACTTTGTTTATCCCTGTGATGAATGTATATACATGACCATTTCTACAGTCACTTTGGTCCTGGAAATCCTTTGGGCTCCAAAAATGTTTGCCGCCAAAATTAAACAAGCTGAATTAAAACTAACAAGTAAATTAAACAAAAATATGATGATTTACCAATGAAAAGTTAAGTTTTCATATAAATTTTCATTTTTTAGAGTTAAAAGCTCTTAAAAGCATTTTGAGCTGCATCTTTAAAATTTCTTAGGCAGTCACAATTTCACCATTACAAGTTTGGGGTCAGATCCTTTTATGTTTTTGTACACATGGCCCTAATGTATGTATAATGCAGTCCTACATCTACCTGTATAACGCAGTCCTACATCTAAATGTATAATGCAGTCTTACATCGACCTGTATAATGCAGTCCTACATCTACATGTGCAACGCAGTCCTACATCTACCTGTTATAATGCAGTCCTACATCTACATGTATAATGCAGCCCTACATCTACCTGTAAAATGCAGTCTTACATTTACATGTGTAACGCAGTCCTACATCAACCTGTATAACGCAGTCCTACATCTACATGTACAACGCAGTCCTACATCTATATGTATAATGAAGTCCTACATCTACATGTATAACGCAGTCCTACATCTACATGTATAATGCAGTCCTACATCTACATGTATAATGCAGTCCTACATCTACATGTATAATGCAGTCCTACATCTACATGTATAATGCAGTCCTACATCTACATGCACATGTACAACGCAGTCCTACATCTACATGATCTACATGTATAATGCAGTCCTACATCTACAAGTATAACACAGTCCTACATCTACTTGTATAATGCAGTCCTACATCTACTTGTATAATGCAGTCCTACATCTACATGTATAACGCAGTCCTACATCTACATGTATAATGCAGTCCTGCATCTACATGTATAAATGCAGTCCTACATTCTACATGTATAATGCAGTCCTACATCTACCTGTATAATGCAGTCCTACATCTTACCTGATAATGCAGTCCTACATCTACATGTATAATGCAGTCCTACATCTACCTGTATAAGCAGTCCTACATCTACATGTATAATGCAGTCCTACATCTACATGTATAATACAGCCCTACATCTCTGTATAATGCAGTCCTACATCTACATGTATAATGCAGTCCTATATCTACATGCACATGTACAACGCAGTCCTACATCTACATGTATAATGCAGTCCTACATCTACAAGTCCTACATCAGACACTGATTGGCAACTGCAGCAAGAGTACACACACACTGATTGGCAACTGGCAGCAAGAGTACACACACACTGATTGACAACTGATGCTATCAGTAATCAAGTTTATTGGTGCAATAACCAAAATACACCACTACAACTGTTAAAATGGTCAAAGTTTTATCAGGAAGACTCAATAAAGGCAGTCATCTAAACTGACCACACATATAATACTGAACAGAAGAACTGAGACTGACTCAACATGGGCAGTCATCTGAACTGACCACACATATAATACTGAACAGAAGAACTGAGACTGACTCAACAAGGGCACAGTCATGTGAACTGACCACATATAATACTGAACAGAAGAATTGAGACTGACTCAACAAGGGCAGTCATCTGAACTGACCCACACATATAATACTGAACAGAAGAACTGAGACTGACTCAACAAGGGCACAGTCATGTGAACTGACCACACATATAATACCGAACAATGGGAATTGAGACTGACTCAACAAGGGCACAGTCATCTGAACTGACCACACATATAATACTGAACAGAAGAACTGAGGACTGACTCAACAAGGGCACAGTCATGTGAACTGACCACACATATAATACTGAACAGAAGAACTGAGACTGACTCAACAAGGGCACAGTCATCTGAACTGACCACACATATAATACTGAACAGAAGAACTGAGACTGACTCAACAAGGGCACAGTCATGTGAACTGACCACACATATATATGGGAATTGAGACTGACTCAACAAGGGCACAGTCATCTGAACTGACCACACATATAATACTGAACAGAAGAACTGAGACTGACTCAACAAGGGCACAGTCATGTGAACTGACCACACATATATAATACTGAACAGAAGAAC